>NW_027053196.1:0-47000 GCF_011386835.1 Chrysemys picta bellii | reverse complement strand
AAGCTCTATTTAGTTTAAGAAAATATTAATAGGTGATTCTGTCATGGTCTATAAGTACCTAGACGGGGAACAGATCTCAACCAGCAGAGGATTCCTTACTCTAGCAGACTAAGACAGAACGAGATTCAGCAGTCGTAAACTGAAACTAGACAAATTCAGAGTGGAAATAAAACTCAATTTTTTAACAGAGAGAGGTATTAACCATTGGACCAGCTTGCCTAGGGATAGGATGGATTCTCCATTACTTACAGTCCTTAAGTTGAGACTAGACATATTTCTAGAAGATGTACTTTAACTCAAACCAGTTCCATGATGGAGGAATCACTGGGTGGGTTCATTGGCCTGGGTTATGCGAGATGTCAGACTAGATGATCCTTTCTGGTTTTACAGTTCATAAGTGTATTCGGGTGGGATTTTGCATGTGGTGAGACTCACATTGGCCACGCATGATTCCAATTTAAATCAAAATTCCAAACATTGGCTGTATCCCTTGGCAAGGTTCGATGCTCACTGCTTTGGTGTTTAGAAGAGAATCAGACACCCATTATTAAAAATGGAATAACTAGGAAATTGAGATTCATGTCAGGGTCAGCAATACAATCAATGTACTGGACAAAATCTTCATATTTCTTATTGGACGATGGAGTAAGGGGCAATATGGGAATGTGTACACAGCAGCTGGAGGAGTAATTCTCAGTGTGGGAAGGCAGACATGTGCTAGCTCTGCTCAAGTTCACGCACTAAATAAAAATACCAGTGTGGTCACAGCATCGCTGGCAGCAGCTTGGCCAGTCACCTGAATATGTACCCAGGAGCTTGGACAGGTTTGTACTCAGGCAACTAACCTGAGCCATCGACTGTGCCGCTTTGACCACACTTCTATTTTTAGGTGCTAGATTGAGCATAACTAGCACATGTAATCCCCAGCTTGGGTAGATGTACAACTCCTAGCTGCTGAGAGCAATGGAGAATACCGGTGTACCGGAGTGCACCCCGTTACTTTTAACTTTCCCTCTGTACATTTCAGCTATTGATGATTAGAATTAAAACATGCTTCTAAATGCAGGGCTGGCTCCAGCTTTTTTGCCGCCCCAAGCGGCAAAGCGGGGGGAAAAAAAAGATAAAGCCGATCGGTGGAACTTCGGTGGCAGCTCAAATCGCGCCGCTTCATTCTTTGGCGGCATTCGGCGGCGGGTCCTTCGCTCCCTCTCTTCCTCTTCGGCGGCACTTCCGCGGCAGCTCAAAGAGGAAGAGAGGGACCTGCCGCCGAAGACCCGGACGTGCCGCCCCTTTCCGTTGGCCGCCCCAAGCACCTGCTTCCTTAGCTGGTGCCTGGAGCCGACCCTGTTTAAATGCTTTTTGGATACACCAATAGGTAGAAACCAGCATTTACTGACATGCAGTAATTAGTGCCAGAATCCTGCAAAGACTAACACCCGTAAATAACTTTACTCCATTTGATGTGTCTACCTGCTTGGTAAGCATGTGTGTGTGTTTTGGGGATCAGGTCCTGAAAGCAAATTGTTCCAACTTACCTAATGAAATGAACATTGGAATTCTGATTCTGACCTCCCCAGCAATTCACAGACCTGCTGAGTTCAGGAATAATTAATTGTAGTATTGTTTAAAATACAAAAATCAAGGAAGACATAGGAATAGGAAAATACTTTGTAATGGGAGTCTTTGTAATCTGCCTATAGGAGTAAAGTATAAAGACAACCTGTGGATCCTTTCAATACACAAGTATCAGAGGGGTAGCCGTGTTAGTCTGAATCTGTAAAAAGCAACAGAGGGTCATGTGGCACCTTTAAGACTAACAGAAGTATTGGGAGCATAAGCTTTCGTGGGTAAGAACCTCACTTCTCTTGC
Source organism: Chrysemys picta bellii (assembly GCF_011386835.1). Lineage (NCBI taxonomy): Eukaryota > Metazoa > Chordata > Testudines > Emydidae > Chrysemys > Chrysemys picta. Next base: position 45,131 of record NW_027053196.1, on the reverse strand, counting down.
ATCTGAAGAAGTGAGGTTCTTACCCACGAAAGCTTATGCTCCCAATACCTCTGTTAGTCTTAAAGGTGCCACAGGACCCTCTGTTGCTTTTTTCAATACACAGTAACCCCTGTGTCTTTGGGTCACCAGAAAAATTAAACCAAGAATTTCACTCACATAATGTACTACAGAAATGTGCAAAACCTCAAAGAGCTCAGGTTGCCAACCATTTAAAACACGCCTGATAATATGTGAATGAAACAGATAAAACATCTTCTGAGGGGTCTGGATGGGTAATGAATTTGTTTTTACTGTTAGCACAAGGGGGTCTGTATAAACACACAGCTAATGAAGTCCAAGTGTAAGATATTCCTGTAACAATACTCTATAGATTTACCATAAAGGATAGTGGTCTAGCTTACACCTCAGTACCAGGGTGGCGATTCTAGTCATTATTAGGGTGTTTCTTGAACAATTTGGATGCTAGGAGGTAAATATGAAAGACAGACATTGGTAGCAGAAATTGTAACCTTTGGGAGGGCAAGAGTTCACTTCATTGTCCTTCTCCAGTGCCTAAATAAAACCCCAACTCCCCTAGAAAAGGAGCTTGAGCCAGAGAATTCAGACTAAGGAGTTTCAGCAAGGATTGCACAGGGTCAACCTCCCCACATTCAAGTCCCAAAAGAACAGAAGGAGTGAACTTAATTAAGTACCAAGTTTATAAATCTTATGATAAAGAACCATAACAACTTAATTTTTACAACATAACATGCAGGGCCGGCAGAACCCATTAGGCAACCTAGGCAGTCGCCTAGGGCACTAACATTTGGGGGGCGGCGACCGCGGAGGCTGGATCTTCGGCCGCCCCAGTCGTCAGCGGTATTTCGGGGGCGAGACCTTCCGCTGCCTCTGTCGGGAGTGGCATTTTGGGGGCGGGACCTTCCACTGCCTAGGGCGGCAAAAAAGCTGGCGGCGCTCCTGATAACTTGGCTACTTTATAAGCCACAGACATTATCTTCAGTGATACATAAACATAAAGACAACAAATGAAATCTAAACAGGTCAGGCCCCATAGAAACACAGTGAGAGGAAACTCAGAGTTCCCAAAAGCTTCGGTTGAGTTCACCTTGAGTCTCAGTTACAGTCTTTGATCACCGTCACATTGAAAGGACAGTTGGTGAATTATACTAGTTGAGACAATTTAACTCAACCAGTTTAGCTAAAATGAACAGCATTCAAAGTACACAATTAAAAATACAAGAAATGATTTTTCCTTCCCAATTTTCTCTTTCTCTAATTAACACTACCAGGGTTTTCTGGTTGGAGGGTAACATTCTCACTAACTTGCTGCAAAATACTTAGCGCTAGGGAAAACAGCCTGCTTTCTGCTCCTGGGCTCAGGCTCTCCCAACTCGCACAATCCACACACATGGCATTTTGTAAAGCAGCTCCTTGCCCTGACTGCTTCCCCTCACTGAGTCTGACCCCAGCAACAGGGAGCTATTGGAGCATGCCCAAAACGACCACACCTAAATTCCAGAAACTTCTGGATATGGAGAGCTCAATGTGCCTAGCAACAATGACTCAGATACAACCCACTCCTACTCTCCCCCACCACAATAGGTTTCTTAATTAGATATCTCCCTATTAGGCACATGGGTTTCACAAAGACACTTCTGCATGTTGTAAAATGTCCTGGCACATTTATCTCTGGCATTTCTACACAAATCATTAAAGCTCTGTTCTGATGGATGCAACAGACAGATGCTGGTAGGTCCCTGACACAGTATGAACATCAATCAATATTGTTCAGATTCTGAGCTCCTTACTTCGCTCTTACTCACGTTTCAATGGTCTTTATTCAGTTTTACTCCACCGAATCTCAAGGCAGTTTCCCTGAGACAGGCTCCCCAGGACTGACCCAGAGGTTTTTGTTCTAAGAAATTTTCCAGTTTTATTGTCCTGAAGAGTGCCACCTACCTCTGTTCTCTAGCAGAATCAACAGCAAACACAGCTCCCGACGAAGTCCAGCTGTGCTGGATTGGCCTCATGGTGTATAAATAGTCAATTTCAAACTGAAAGTAAAATGCTGTCAGGGGGTTGGGCTCTACGCCTTTCTTGTGATTACTGGGAATCACATACCATTAGAAGAAATGTAGCTACCTGAACTCACAGAAGTTTAGCATCCTCCCCCTCCCAGCTGATATGTGGACCAGTGTAAGGGTTGGCATGTGGGTTGTCAGGTTACCATATTTCAGGTTCCCAGACAGAGAATGCAGTGGGAGAAGGGGGGGGAGAGTTGGAGGAGGGCAGAGAGGGAGACAGGGGAGCTGGAGGGAGAGTACAGGGTCCTCTATTTGGGAACCTGAAATATGGAAACCCTAGATTAAGTGGAGGCCATTAAGGGGGCTTCAGAAACAATTGAGTTGTAAATGGCTTGTTTACCTACAAAGCCTTCCTGTGGACCTATGGGCCAGCCCAGGAAGAGTGGAGAGGGGGAGTCTTACAGAGATGTGTGACCATGTTACATAATAGTGGAATCCATCTTAAACTTTGTACCTTTCCATTCAGAAACAGGGGTGAGGACAAGCACAGACAAAAGGCTCCTGCCTTGTACCAAAGCTATAAAAGGGGGTGGAGCAGGACAAAAGGGGGCCGCCAGTCATAAGAAAACCCCTGCTTACCACCTGAGATGTCTGCTGGATCTAACAAAGACTGTACCAGGGGAAAGGATTGGGCCCAGACTAGGAAGATGTCTAGTCTGAAAGAAGCTTATTGGAACATCTCCGAGGGTGAGATATTATATGTAATCAGTTTCTTAATGTATTAGGCTTAGACTTGCGTGTTTTGTTTATTTTGCTGTGTGACTTACTTTGTTCTGTCTGTTATTACTTGAAACCACTTAACCCCTACTTTTTATACTTAATAAAATCACTTTTGTTTATTAATAAACCCATTGTGAATAATTGTTACCTGGGGAGGGCAATTAGCTGTGCACATCTCTCTTTCAGTGTTAAAGAGGGCAGAGACTGATGAGTTTACCCTGTATAAGCTTTATACAGAGTTAAAATGGATTTATTTAGGGTTAGACCCTATTGGGAACTGGATGGCTGAGTGCTTGAGACTGGTATCCTGCTGAGCTGTTTTCAGTTGTGGTCTGCAGCTCTGGGGGCCTGGTCCAGACCCTGGGTCTAGGTTGCAGCAAGCTAGTGTGTCTGGCTCAACAAGACAGGGTTCTGGGGGCCCAGGCTGGCAGGGAAAACGGGCTCAGAGGTAATTTCAGCACATCAGGTGACAGTCCAAAGGGGGTCTCTGTAACTGAACCTGTCACAGGGGACACAAGGTAAATGCTCTGCGGTGTCAGAGCTGGGAATGGAACACGAGGAAACAGACTCAGCTGGCATATAGAGCTATGGAGATGCTTGCTTGGAACTAACCCCAATAAACATCACAGTGCCTGCACTCCCAACTTCTGATCTTCTGCGCTCTGTCTGAGTGACAAGAACCAGGGGAGGGGGTGAAGGGAAAGCCCCTAACATCTCTGTACAAAATACCTGCATTCACTCTTGGTCTTTTCTTATTCCATATACATTCTAACTACATCCTCGATATTTCTGCTAGGGGTTTATGTGGGGTCATTATAGGAGGGTCTAACTTTTAGATGCCAATCAAATCTCTGGGCTCCACAACACTGAGTTAGGTGCCAGGCTCCCGGTACAATGCATGGGGACAGAGAGGTGCCGTTGATGGCAATTCACAAAAGCCAAAAGACTAGGTGGGGAGATGTCTGAGCCAGCCTACGGGGGTGCTGAGAAGAGGGGTGCGTGATAAGCCACTCCCCTCACAGAGATAGGTGCTAAATCTGGGCAGCAGGGAGGCTCAGTGGTTAGAGCACCCTCCTGCAAGTCGAGCGATCTCTGTTCCAATCTCTGCTCCTCCACTGGCTAATGGGGGACATGGCTGGAAGGAGGGGGGATGTCTCCTGCATCTCAGGTGAGTACAGCAACCGCTGGGCTTCAGACTGGGAAGGACGTCATCCTCCCGCGTCCCCTCCCAGGCTGTTTTGTGTAGATCTAGGCGGCCTCTGACCACAACTATTGGATCGGGCCTCACATGCGAATTAGGCGGAGGAGCACCCATCTTCCCCTGATTTGTGAATCGCTCTGGGCCAGAGGTAGGTGCCCAGAAGTCTAGAGGGAGGCAGCAGCGCACATGCCCAGGGGCAGACACACAGGCAGCGAGGGAACCTTAACCCTGAAAATTTAGGTGCCCAGAGAGCTTGGGCACTTGCAGCATTAGGCAGCAGCCAAGCGGGAGTTCTGTGGATTGCAGTGGAGCCTAAAACGGGGCCTGAGGTACCTTAGTGCATCCCACCCTGGCTACCTAAATACCTTTAAAAATCTGGCCTTATGTGCTGAAAAGTTGGGGGTAGATACACTTTTTTTCATACCGTAAACCAGACACTGAACTCTTGCTTTAAGTGCAGAAGAGATCCCAACCACCACTGTGATGATGTAGCTAATTGTCCACAATAACATCAAGAAGAGAGTATAAAGGAACATTAAAGAAATTGGGAAATGGCTCCTCCAGGGAACATACAGAGCGATGCGGCAAACACACTAATTTCATTGACCTCATCCAGCAGCCCTGTTTCCCAGAAATGGCCAGAGGGAGAGAAAACGAAAGAAAGCCGTGGCTGCAGCTGGCTGGCCCTTGGAGGGGTCACGATTCATGGCTTATCTGCACTCACAGCCCCTTGGGGAGGTGACTTCACAGCCTCCCTTTGACTTTGTCACAGTAACTCAGTGTTACAGTCCCCAGGGGACGGGGTTGAGGAGTGAGCCGGTTACGTTTGGATCTGTGAGTCTGTCACCAGACAGGGGAAAAGAGGGGAGGGAATGAAGAGCCGTTGTCTGAGCAGATGAGCAATGGGGCTGTGTGTGGGGAGAACTCGTGCCTCTGAGGGGTGCTGAACTCACACTGGTCCCATTGAATTACAGGGGCTCAGCCCCTCTCAGTTCAGCTTTAGAAATGATTCCTGGCTCCAGCCCCATTTCTCTGCCTCCTCCCAGCCTGGTTACCACTATCCCTACTCCCCACACATGGGTGGCTCCCCCCACTCCGTTCGTTCTTCCCACCCCAGGCTCCTCTACCTTCTCCCTTCCTGCCAACTCAACCTCCAGCCTCCTGGCCACTAAGAGAGGCCCCTGCTCAGTCATCAGCTGAGAAGCCATGAAGGGAGGGGCTCCTCAGGGTGAGACAGTGACAGAGGCTTTAGGGAGGGGAGTCGAGGGGTGTGGGGTTGAGGCTTACAGGGGACGCTGCTCTCCTCAGTGTTTCTGGCAGTGGGGCGAAGAAGAAAAGTTGAATCTTGGAGATGTGCAAGAAGAAGCAGCCAGGATGTGCGGGTCAAAGGAACTGAGTCAAAGATGGAGCAAAGGGCTGTGTGACCAGGAGGATGGTGGTGCTGTCCCGTGGGACAGAGAAAAGAGGGGAGGGCTTAGGGGAAAAGAGAAGTAGCATGGTTTTGGCCATGTAATTTTCAGCTAACCAGGGTTTTTATTGATTTTTACCAGTCTCCTTTCTTTCTTTCTTTCAGTACAGGAAGACTGGGACTAGGAGCCAGGGAACATGGAGGACTGGGACTAGCTGGGTAAGGAGACTGGAACTAAACAGAAGTCCCTAATCCACCTTTGTATCTAAATGTAAGTCAAACAGAAGAACCTGTGTGGAAGGGGAGTGCTATGACTGGGATAGGCCTGCGAGAATAGGTAGGAAACATACAAATTCATTGTATGTCAGGCCTGATTACTCTCCCCAGACTAAATCCAAAGATTCCCGATTGAGGTCAGCAGATTCAAATGTAGCAAAACGAAGGGTTCATGGCATCTAATGGCTTCATAGCAGAACCTCCAATTTACTTCACCCCAAGTATGATAAGCCCTCGTTATGCAAAAAGTTGCTAATGGCTTTTCCATTGGGGTCAGTGATGTATAAGCAACCAGACCATCATTACGCAGGATGTATGTATAGAACATTCTCCTTGGACTGGCTGTTAATTTGGTGTGAGACCGAAGAGAAACACAGAGGCTCAGTCAGCTACTTCCTGGGACAGGGCAGTCCTGGCTTAGCTGAGGTATCTTCAAGAGGAAGTTGCCCATCTGCAGTTGGTGACGTCTCTGTCCAAGGAAGCCGGGCTCGTGTACATTTTGTAAATAGACAAGTACACTAAGGGCAGGTCTATACACAAAAGGTTTGCCTGCATAGCTACATTGGTTAGGTGTGTGGTTTTTTACAACATAACTGTGCCAGCAAATGCCCTGGTGTTAGATGCACTTACACTGGCAAAAAAAGTCCTTTTGCCGGTACTGTTTATTTTGCTCAGGGAAGAGGTATAAACCATTCTGGCAAAAGAGCTATTGTGCTGGTCTAAGCTGCATCTACACCAGGAAGGTTTTGCTGCTTTAGCTGAGCCATCAGCTTAACTTCAGTACCCAGCAAGAAAGTGGAGCAAATAATGAAGAAATCAATTTGCAAAATCCTAGAGGATAATAAAGTAACAATTAACAAGGATTTGTGAAGAACAAATCATGGCAAATCAACCTAATTGATTTCTTTGACAGAGTAACAAGTCTTGTGGATGGGGGGAAGTGGTAGATGTGGTATATCTTGACTTTAGTAAGGCTTTTGATACAGTCTTGCATGACCTTCTCATAAACAAACTAGGGAAATACAACCTAGCTTTAGCTACTATAAGGTGGGTGGAAAACTGGTTGGAAAATCATTCCCAGAGAGTAGTTAACAGTAGTTCACAATCAAGCTGGAAGGGCATAACGAGTGAGATCCTGCAGAGATCCGTTCTGGATCCAGTTCTGTTCAATATGTTCATCAGTGATCTAGATATGGCACAGAGAGTACACTTATAACGTTTGCGCATAATCATAGAATCACAGAACTGGAAAGGACCTCGAGAGGTCATCTAGTCCAGTCTCCTGTACTCGTGGCAGGACTAAGTATTATCTAAATCATTCCTGAAAGGTGTTTGTCCAACCTGCTCTTAAAAATCTCCAATGATGGAGATTCCACAACTTCCCTAGGCAATTTATTCCAGTACCTAAGCACCCTGACAGTTAGGAAGTTTTTCCTGATGTCCAACCTAAACCTTCCTTGCTGCACTTTAAACCCAATGCTTCTTGTCCTATCATCAGAAGTTAAGGAGAATAATTTTTCTTCCTCTTCCTTGTAACAACCTTTTAGGTACTTAAAAACTGTTATGTCACCTCTCAGTCTTCTCTTTTCCAGACTAAACAAACCCAATTTTTTCAATCTTCCCTCATAGGTCATGTTCTCGAGACCTTTAATCATTTTTGTTGCTCTTCTCCGGACTTTCTCCAATTTGTCCACATCCTTCCTGAAATGTGGCACCCAGAACTGGACACAATATGCCAGTTGAGGCCTAACCAGCGCAGAGTAGAGTGAAATAATTACATCTTGTGTCTGCTTACAACACTCCTGCTAATACCACCTGTTAATGTATTTTACCTGCTTTAACCTCAATAACACTCATTTCTTTTTCTCAGCTAATAAACCTGTAGTTAGTTAATTATAGTATTGGATACCAGTGTTGTCCTTGGGGTAAAATCCAGAGTACTAATTGATCTGGAGTAATGGTTGGTTTCTTGGGATTGGGAGCAACCTGATGTGGTGTGATTTTTGGTTTATGTGACCATTATCAGTAAGTGCAGTTTGTCTGCGTGGTAAGATGGGCTGGAGAGCTTAAGGAGACTGTCTGTAACTCCATGGTAAGACTGGTCCAGTGATCCAGGAGTTTATATTTGTTACTGGTTTGGTGACATTTTATTATAAACAGGGTGACCAGATGTCCAGTTTTTAAAGGGACAACCCCGTATTTAAGCTGTCCTGACTTTTTCTTAAAAATGGGCAAATTATCCCATATTTTCAGTCTGCCCCCATGCATCAGTACTAGGGTGCCCTGCTGCTGGCCGGATCCCTGCTCGCCAGCCATTCTCCCACCAGTGGTGAGTGTGTGGGGGTGGGGGGAGTCCAGTGACCAATGATGGGGGTGGGGATGCAAAGCTGGTGGCAGGGATAAGATGCAGCACGCAGGGCCAGCCGCTTCCCCTGCTAGTCTGTCAGCGCAGCCCCTGCTGCACGCCGGCTCTCGGCCAGTAAGGCCCTGCTCCCCATCCCGTTTCCGGCCAGCACTGGCCGTGTGCTGTGAGCTGCAGGGGCTGGGGAGTGCAGGCAGGTGCCAGGCAGTGGCTGGTTACAGGTCACTTCTGCTGCCCACCCATCAGTCCTTTACATGCTCCTCCTCTCACTGTCCTCTCCCTGCTTTGCCCCTTCACCCCTCTCCCCCAGCCCTGCTGCTCCTCCATATCGCCCCTCCCCGCCCCCGGCAGGACGCATCCCACTCCCAGCGCTGTGTGGAGAACCAGCTCCTGTTTGGAGCACTGCGCTTATCAACAGTCTGGCTGGCAGGCTCCTTCCTTCCCCCACTGCCTCTGGCTGGGCCAGCACCCTGGGAAAGCCCAAGACCCTCCAGCCCAGGACACTGGCCAGGAGGAGCCGAGCCCTGTGCAGTGCATGCACGGGGAAGCTGCTAAGCTCTGGACTGGAGTGGGAAGCAATTTCCAGCCTGTTCCCACCCCAACCCTGCAGGCTTCACAGCGGCCCCCCCAGCTTAGCACCCTCTTTGCCTGCCCCCTCCCCCATGCTGGGTCCCTGAGGGAGCGCGGGGCTGCTCCATCCCCTAGGCACCCTCCCCTGCTGAGCCACCTCTCTGGCTGGTTTCGCTGAAGCCCCTGTAGTCAGCTTCCCTGGGCCCTGGTGCACAATGCATCCTTAGGGCTTAACCCCTTCCTGCCCACGCTGTAGCTTGGGGGGGGGGGGGGCGGACAACAGAAGGCATCTAGGTTGTCAGTGGCCAGCAGCAGCATGGAGGTGTTAGCTGCTTTATGATGCTGTGAGGGCAGGAAGGGACAAGCTGCTTCCAGCCATGGGGGGTGGGGGGCAAGACAAGATGAGCTCTGCAACGACAAGGGCCAGGTCATCACTTCCCCTCTCCTCCTCCCCTGCGGCTGAAAGCCGCTCCTCTCCCTTCCCTCCTGCACAGTGCCCAAAGGCTGCTGGTGGGCACAGGCCACATTCTGGTGCAAGCCCTGGCAGAAATGGGAGGGGGACATGTGACCCTGCGTGCCCCCGGCCACATGTTGCCTTGGAAAGATGTGGTACCAGGTACCAGGAGAGGTAGGTCTGACCCAGGGGCCCAGCCAGGCGTGGAGGGAAAAGAGCACCAGGCAGGGAAAGGGTCAAGTCCGTCAGTCACACACACACACCCGTGTGAGAGAGGTGTGTGTGTGTCACCTCACCCTGTAAGTGTGGGAACGGGGGTGAAATATGGTCACCCTAATTATAAAACACACCACCATGTTGGGCTGTCTCCCTGTTTTCATTGGCACTTACAGCTGTGAGCCACTCCAGACATCATGGAATTAGGAGAACCTGGTATGGAGGGAAGGGGGCATACAGAACCCCTAGCATGGGGGGGGAAGTTGGGAATGGGGGGGAGACAGAGCTCCTGGCCTGAGAGTGAAGGGGGGCCCTGGTATAGAGAGAGGGAGTAATGGGAGTGCACACACAACTTCTGGTGGGGAGAAGATTAGGGAACCCTGGTATGGAGGGAGTGAGGAGGAATGGGAGGAAATATGGGAATGGGAGCACATTCAGAACCCCTGCAATTGGGAGAGGAATGGGGGGAGTGAGGAATGGGGGACACAACACCCCTGGTATGGGGAGAATGGGAGTCACACAGCTGCCGGCATTGGAGGGGAAAACGGGGGGTGGGGGGAGTAGTATGGGAGGAGGAGGGAGTCTGGGGGGGCACACAGAGCCCCTGAAATAGAGGGGCATGGAGGGTGCTATACAGGAAGCTTGTGGGTGGGAATGGAAGGAAGTGAGGATGGGGTGTGAAATAAATTCACCCTGACAGTAGCAACCTAGTATGTGACCCCCTTGGACACATACATTAAACCCAGAACATAAAGTTAGTAACGTCAGCCTTATCCCCAGGCCTGGGCCAGGGTGACTGATATGGCAGGATGTACAAGGCTGCACAGGGTGACTGTTGAAAAAAAAATGAGAAAACTGAATGAGGTGATGGGGCTGGCTGCCTAGACAGGGAAAGGTACCTTGTCCAGAGCAGTGCTGGGGAAGGTCAGCGGGAGCTAGGGGAGCTCTGGCCTGACCAACTCCCAGGCTAAGGGCCTGATATAGGGCCTCGAGGAGGTACTAGGGCTGCGAAGGTGAAGCCAGGGGAGGAAGAAGCAGCAGGTCCATCCTCCTTGCCGATGATGAGTGGCCAGTTCAGACTGCAGTTTGCCCCTGAGGGAAGGGGCTAGGTGAAGAACGGCAGTGGGTCACTGAGGCGAGTGGTGGGATTAGGGGTAGCCAGTTCCCTGGAGGGGCAGCACTCAGAGAGTGGGGCACTAGCAGAGGGCAGTACCCCAGGGAAGGGCACCGCGGGCTGGGAGGGATGCAGGGCCTAATGTGGTGGAGCTTGGAAAAGGGCAGATAATTGAGGGCAAGACACCACCTGAAGAGGGCGCTCCTGAGTGGCGAGAGCTAATTCCCTAGGTTGGCCAGCCTAGTGTGTACCTCACAGTCTGTGTGAGAATCTAGAGAGATTCCATCCCCCAGTGAGGTGTCCGTATCATGCAGTGGGAGCTTTGAGTCAGTCAGACATTTCCATCAGTATTTTGGGGAGAGCCGCTGGCTGGCGTCCTGCTGGGTTTATAGGAAATGGGCAGAAGAGAAGAAGTCACCTCCCTAAAGAGCGCACATAATCCCCCGCTCCTGTGACGCTTGGCACAATCACAGGCTCTATTTGTAGCTAGTCCTGAACCAAGATGTAACTGAAAGGGTGTGAGCTCAGGTTCAGATTGTCCATCATCAGAGAGCGTGACTGGCGGGGGAAGAGCAGCTGCCTTGGGGCACCGATATCTTTCTGCTCTCCCCCCGCTCCCAGGGACGTGCTCCCAGCCAGGATGCTGGGATGGCAGGGCCACGTCGCTACTGAACTGTGACTGAATCTACAGAATTAACAGTGGTGATCGGATTGTGTCTGGCAAAACTGACCCGAGTTGATCAGAGCGGGGTCAATCCAGACCTAGGCCAATCACATCACTCCCTTTCCCCTCAGGCACAGGCCTGGATCAGTTATTAGCAATCAGGTTAAAGTCCCACTCTGGGGAAGGGACTCATTTATTAGCCTGTCTCTCAGTCAGTCACTAGTGTTGCCAGTTTTGGTTGATGTATTCCAGGAGATTTCCTCCCGTTACATAATCTTTAAAGATCAATCTTTAATTCCTGGAGACTCCAGTGCAATCCTGGAGAGTTGGCAACCCTATCAGTCACTCTGTAGCTGTATGACACACATAAGAGATGTGGGGAATGTTTGTTCCCCACATTTCTAGTCACATGAAATCATGCCGTGCAGCAGAGAGTCCTCCTTACCTTGGGGTCTTTAAACAAATGACCTGTTCCTTTATCATTCAGATTGAAACTTCTTCCCCTTTGCTACTAATCATGTGTGTTACAGTCGTACCTAGTGGCCAACCAAGATCGGGGCCCCATTGTACTGGGAACGGTACAAATAGAGGGTGATAGACAGTGCTGGTCTGAGGAGCAACTCTAAATAGACCAGACACACATGGGGTAGGGGGAAGGGCTATAACTCACACCCATAACCATCAAGGTGATGGCAGCAAACGCCATGTTACTGCCAGTGGGGGGTGTGTTTTTTGGCAGTGGTGGTGCAGGGTTTAATTAGGATGGGATAAACTCAATGGAAAGACAAGGGAAGGGAGGATGCAGTGAGGAGGACAGAGCAGGGGAGAAGAGGGAAGGTCGGAGGGACAGCAATTTTACGACATTACAGTCCTTTTCTTTTTCTCTCATTATTATTTGAATCAGGTGCAGCACCGCCTGAGTGCCTCCCTTCCACAGTCCCAGCTGCAGGCCACAGCCCAGTGAGCCTTAGCCCTGCTCTGGGGAATGGGGTACATGAGTAGGACTTCGATTTGCTCTCTAGCTAACACCTATGCTATATATTGTTCTTGGAGGTTGTTGGGCTTCTTTACAACCGATATGATCACAAGCAGTAAGGTATAAACCCTTATAACTGTTACAAAATCTTCCTGTCCAGTCACCCACAAGGGAGAAAGCTTGGAAGCAAGTGCTGTGTTGGAGTGAAAATTTTGATCCCACCAGTTCTTTTATACAAATATCCATTGTTGGATAGTTACATATTAAATATAGACACTGCAGCTGTCACTTCTCTGTCTGCTGGGCTATGGGAGCCAAGAAACCGTTGGCAAACTTCCGGCCATGTTAGAGAGAAGAGGGCAGGGCCAGCCGGTCAGATATAAACAGCCTCAGAGTAACTGAGAATTGAGGGTCATGTTGATGTGATTCGATTGGCCACTGACCTCGCTACTCTTGATCATAACATGCTGTTAACTCACCTGTGTATGTCATTAGCAGATTATGACACACTGTGGACCACAATGAGGGTGGTCAGGGCTGCTCTTGGGTGGCTCCGTTCCTACCTTTGCTAAGAGCTCTCAGAGGGTGATGTTGGTCAATTGCTTTTCCTCCCTGAGGATGCTGCCACCTGGGGGTGTGCAGGGTCCATCCCGCCACCTCTCTTGTTTTAAGTGTATCTGATCCACTGGGTTAGTGAGGAGACTTGGGCTGTGAGATCTTCAGGATGCTGACAACGCCCAGCTTCATGTCCCCATCTCAATTGGTTACTAGGTGCCAATTTTGCTCCAGCAAAATGCATGTATGGGGGAAGTAAACAAGGCTGTTGTTCATCAAAAGAAAAGTTCAGAAACTCCAGTTTTGGATGTTTCACTTGTCTCTAATTGTATCAAATTGTCATGTAATGAGAAATGTCATAAATATATGACTTTTCTTCTCATACTCTTCTCTGTTTGGAAGAGAAAATATTTAATTAATCAAAATTCTAGGTTAAACAAGGATTTGTGCAAGATCTGAAAAGCCAATATATGTAAACTCAAATTGTCCATGATCTTTCTGATAAACCTCATATCCCAGACTCTTAGGTTCTGTGATCATGTGGATTGGTAATATAAACTCAAACTGGAAAACAATAGTGCATTGCAGTATGAATTAAGCATACATAGTAACGATTATTTGTAGTACAAATATACATGGAATTATCAGCATTTTGGAGAGAGACAAGAAGTGATATAAGCAGCTAAACATAGATAAGTGTACATTCCTTAAGTAAATATGGGCATTTAAGTCTCTCTTACAACACTTCATGTTCAAATGCTCAACACTGTAACCAATTACCATATTAAAGACTGAGGAAAACTTCTAAGTAGTGTAGTCACTGAAAAGGGACTATAGCACAATTAGATAGGGAAATGTGTAAATACAACTGTTTGGCTATGGCTAGGTAAGTATGAACTCAGAGTTAAGCCATCTCCTCCGTACATGTTCATTTACCTGCCACTTGCAGAAGAGTCTTTCCGATACTCACACCCTTGTCTGCCATTATACGCCTGTAGATCCCACTGTCTGAAGGTCTGATGTTGCTGAGAGTCAGAAGTTGCCCCTAGACTGAGCTGCTGGAGAAAGAGTTCAACCTTTGAACTCTTCTGTCAGGTCCTCTGGTCTGTCTGATCCATTGTAGTAACTTTGCACTCTGTCTCTCTTTCCATATCTGAATAGGAGCCAGACAAACGGTTGTGTCTAGCTAGGTGTGTAGCTAGCTAGCTACAGCAGTCTGAGTTTGTAAGTTTGTTCCTAGGGGGTTCCTGAATTCTTGGGTCCAGGAACTACAGTACTCAGGAGTCACCACAAGAAAGGGAGAAGACGGGACTGCGAGTGGGAGAAGGAAAGGATGAATGTGAGCTCTGAAAGAGAGGGGGAATAAACCTTACCTTTGCTGTTATCAGGCTTCCTGAGTTTTCCTCACAGGGGTTCAGGTACAAAAATGGCCTCACTTTCTGGAGCTCGAAGCTGCAGTTATCTTGAATCTTCAGTCAAGGGTGACGTCCCCTCCAATTTTTGAGTCAAGCTCGTGCGTTTCACTTATCAGAAGAGGAGCAACTGAGAAAAAGGATTAAACTCAGCCTCTGGAAACGTAGATTCAGGCTCAAGTAGGTCATGGATAGACCACAACAAGTTTAGAATTTCTAATTGCCAGCAGCAACACCCATAAAACTAGCTGGGATATCTTTGGAGAAGGGTGAATTCTCATGAAAATTGGAGAAACCGTGTCTGTTCATAAGAAAAAAGTAAATTCTCCGTTCAGTGGAAGACAGATCAAAGTATACAAATGCTCCTCTTTCTAATTTATTTTTAAATATTGTTTGTAACAGCGCTATGTATGGGGTGTTAGGATGCAGGTAACATAGATTGGGTTGACTTGGGTTGAGATCCCCACAAAGTGCCTGCTCTGCTTTATATATAGGAAGATCTTAGGCTGTCAGAAATGTAAATACATTTAAATTTAGTAAATGAGTCAGGAATAGGATATGGAGAGGAAGGTATTTTGGGCAGAGGGGACAGCCAGCTTTTCCCTGGATATATGGGAAATCCCTGCAAGAGAAGGCACAGCCCAAAGAAAGTTCAACATCACCCCCTCTCTCGTGAACCTCAGACCCCATGGCTCCATAGACAGGACTGCTTGTCCATGCCGCACCCATGCTGCCCTGGCTACATGGCCATTTTCAGTGTGCTGGCTTGATCAGAGCTAGTGCTGGTATGTCTGTGCATGCTGGGAATCACACCCCTCAGCTCTAATGTAGATGCAGCCTTTGGGACTTTTGAAAATTTTACCCTTTCTCTTCTAAATTTTAATAGCTCTGGGTTTATTGCCCAGTGCTTGGAGGTGTCCTTGTGTGTCTCAGACTAATCCCTCTCCTAGGAACCGTTGCGCTGTGTAAGGGGTGGGGGGTGGGGGTGGGAGGGGGTTAGGGCAGAACTGCCCCTTAGCAGAAGATTTTAGAAGGAATAAATTCTCCAGTTTCCCATGTGAGAATAAGGTAAATAGCCAGGGGGACCTTAGGGATCAATGCGAAGGTTGCGGTGGTTCTGTGTATTTAGTATCACCTGGAATAATGGAGTGGCGAGTGAGATGGGGAAATTTGCTGATACCACAGAATTCTTCTGCTTGGGAGGATTGTGAGGGACACCAGCTAGGGCTACAAAAGTAGGTAGATGGGCAATGTGCTGGCGGGTGACATTCAATGTAGAAAGCTCAAGGTGCTGCACTGGGGAAGGAACAATTTAAAATTGGTGACATGGGGAAACCCACTAAGCTGCTGCACTGACAATGAAGAGAAGAGATTCCCCTTGGGGGGACACAAGAGGGAGCCATTGCCCCATGCAGATGTGCTCTCAGCCCTGCTGGAGAGAAGGGACACTGGCTGGGAGGTGATCGGGCATCCCAGGGCTGGGGTCACTGCAGAGACTTTGCTCCAGAAATGTTGTGATGGTTGATTCTCTCCCTACACATTTATTGTAATAAACCTAAATTCCCTTTTAACTAGAAATCCCCCTGCATTCAACTGCTTCCCTCAGTGCTAGGTTAAAGCCTCTCCCACCCCAGCAGTTACCGAGCTGTGCCCCATTGTCCCTGGGCACCCCAGCAGAAGCCAACGTGGCTCCTGGCTCCCTGGAGCCGTCTTACTGCCCCAGCGCCCCCATCCTCTGAGCTGAGCTGCTCTGAGAGGGTGAGCCTCTCTTCTTGACTGGGTGGATGTTCTTCAAACTGTTATTAACATGAGAGATCGGTGAACTGAGGGTGTCTCTGTGTCTGTGTGTCTCCAGCCTCTGACTCTCCAATACAGAGGAATGTGTGTTTCTGTGCGTGTCTCCTCTCAGTTCAGAGAAGTAACAGAGGGGTAGCCGTGTTAGTCTGAATCTGTAAAAAGCGACAGAGTCCTGTGGCACCTTAAAAACTAACAGAAGTATTGGCTCAGGAAATCAGTGGTGTCATGGAGATAGCTGGGAGTGCTGGTGGCGTAGGGTCTGAGAAGGGTGGTTAGGATGTTGTTTTCTGGGAGTGGTAGATTTCCATTCCATACGGCTAAATGCAGTGCCTTGCATGGTGTCAAGTAACAGAGGGGTAACCATGTTAGTCTGAATCAGTTCAGAGAGGTTCCTTCACATTCGCAGGCCAGGCTGTGTCCGTAGCAGCCAGAGGGATGGGGGTCTGATGGCAGCAGAGGGGGACAGCTCTGTTTCACTGGAGGGGGATGTGGGAGGCTTGCAACCCATGAAACAGAGAGAGAAAAATAGAGGGTTTTTTGTTAAAGGGGCCCCTGCTGTTACCCGAGCATTATGACTGAGACTGTTATGAGGCTAACGAGGGTCCCTGTATCGCTTGGGATCTTGGGTTCATAGTTTGGAAGCATCACATCTCCTGAAATGTTTCCTGACCTCACCCACTATCCTTTCTCCCAGGGTTAAATAAAACAAAAAGGTCCAAGGCAACATTTCAAAATAAATAAGCCACTACAAAAAAAGTCAGTTCAGAAGTTTATTTTGTTTAAATATAAATGGTTTTCTGTTGCGTCTTATGCATGATTACATTAAAACAAGAATACTGATTTCTTAATGCACAATAGGGAGAGTAAATGACAGTCATGCTCTAAATATAACAGTTCAATTGTCTTCAACTGATTCTGATTTTGGGGGAACTCAGTTTAAACACTTAACATACATGCCAATCATTTATCTGTGTTTACAGCCTATTCTAAACTAACTACTTCCTACCATGTAGTACTCAGTTCCTTAATCTGCCCTTGTGTTGAATAAAGAAAGTTTCACTGATGCAACTTACACTATGTCTACACTAGCAGATGTACAGCACCCGGCGTTACAGTGCCCCGCAGTGAGTGCTGCAGGTAAAGCGCTGCTATGTGTTCACACTGCCAGTTGCCAGCACAATGGCATGGCCACACTTGCGCCGCAGGGTGGGGGCGAGCTCAGCACACAGTCCTATGAAAGTGGCTTTCCTCATCCAAAAGTTCTGCAGCCACTGCTCGTCATCCCAGACTTGCATGACGATGTGCTCCCACCACTCAATGCTTGTTTCCTGAGCCCAAAAGCAGCGTCCCACTGTGGTCAGCACCTCCGTGAATACCACAAGCAATCCTGTGTGGTGTGTGTTATGCATGTTGACATCGTCGTCAGACTCCTCATTCTCACTTTGTAGTTTAAGGAGTAACTGGACTGCCAGTCGTGATGTGCTAGTGAGACCCGTCCGCATATTCCTCAACAGTTCAGGATTCATTCCCACAGACTGAAGAGGCAGACAGCGCACAGTACAAAAACCGTTGAAAGATGGCACCAAATGTGGACGGAAGCAAAGGGACTGCTGGGATGTGAAGTGATGCATGATGGGGCATTGGGACAGAACCCAGGATGCCCCGTGACCCTCCCTCCCCCTTCCCACCAGCCTCAGAGGCAGAAAGGGAAGAGGTGCCCTGTGGAATACCTGCCCAGAGTGCACCGCTCTGAATGCCACTGCAAGTGCCACAAGTAGGGTGACCAAATGTCCCAATTTTATAGGGACAGTCCCGATTTTGGGGTCTTTTTCTTATATAGGCTCCTATTACCCCCCCCCCACACACACACACATCCCTACCCCCTGTCCTGATTTTTCACATTTGCTGTCTGGTCACCCTAGCCGCAAGTGTGGTCATGCTATTGCGCTGACAGTTGACAGCGTGAACACACACAGTGGTTTCCCTGCAGCGCTCTCTAAGTGGTGCTGTAACTGCCTGCGCTGTACATCTGCAGTGTAGACAAAGCCTTTTGTTGCTTCCTCTTTTCTCCAAGGGGATGGTCATGTACCAGTGGCCTGAGCTGGCTCAGCTGTGTTGCCACTCAGTGGAGGGAGGGAGCCATAGCTCTGATCCTTCCTTGTTCGTTCCATACCCACCATGTGAGCAGGGGCATAGCCGGGGGGCAGTGCCTGTCTACTCCCACATGCCTGGGCCCAGGATTCACAGAGCCTGTTCAGGAGCGTAAGAGGAGAGAATCTTTTTCTTCCTCATTCTCCTGAGTCACGATCTAGCCCCCTAGGATGCATCACTTGTAAGCCGCTGTCCTTAAGATCATCAATATGAATAGAATGAATACATGCAATCCACAGAGTTTACACTAGGACATACAAAATAAGTACAGTTAATAGTTGATTGGCTTAGCTGCTTGCATATGTTGCATGCTGAATAAAATAAAGCAGAGAGCAAAATACTGGTTGTTGTTTCTTTTCTTCATCTCAGTGAGGTTTTTGTGGTATGAGGATATCCCACAATTCACTGAACCAGTGGATATTGGGGTTTCAAAGCACAGTTTCTTTGGGGGCAGGGTGTTCATATTTTTGTCCCTTCTTTTTCATGTTTATCTTGGAGTTTTTCTGCTTCACTTGAAGGGAGATAGAAGCTGAGACGGCATCCTCCTTGCCATCAAACAGCTTGAAAATTCCCAGTGCAGGAGCCAGTCAGAGCACAGAGGTTGTAACAGCCATTCAGAATAAAGAGATTTTGCATATGCATTGTGTGGTAAAGAAATAACATACAGTGATTATGTACATCTCTGCACGCTGGTCAGATAAGGATCATTATTAGCCAGCGCAACACAAAGGAATTTGCATACTGCGTGATCATTGAAAAATATTTATTCAGTGATTACATAAATTGAACATTTTCAACCAATCAAAATTCAAGGAATAGTATAAATTAGAAACCACTCAGTTGTAACCATTCTGCCAGGTGAAGCTGGCAGCAACCAGGGTCGAGTTCAATATCTAGGGGGTTCTTTTCAATAATACAAAACAGAATCGGCTTGAGCCCCAACCAGTATCCTGGGAAAATTACACATCACCCCTGGGTGCCTCTCAGAGGCAATGCTTCCCCTTTCACAAGCACTGAGTCTGAGTGTAGATCAGAAACTTTAAATGAATGGAGGGAAGTCACCCAACATTAATTAGGGAAAATGCCACAAGCAGGATTCATAAACAAAACTGTGAGCAGAACACCCACCCCGGAGTCCGTGGGGCAGTGTCCTCTGCCTCATGTTCTTGAGTTCTACAACCAAAAGTTCCTTTACTGTGCCCCTCTCTGGTCCCTCACCATACCCCACTCATGGTGGTTGTCCTTGGTCAGTGAAGACCAAGGGTTTAGAGGAGCATCTGTGTGAGTTCACTTCCCAGCTGGGGAAGAAGGCACCTTCCTAGCTCTGCCATCTGAGCACTTGCTCTGGCTGGCCACCCCACCAGCCATGGTTCCTCTCCCTTGGCCACCCTGCCAGCCACTCATTCCACTTACTGGTCACCTTCTGCCACCTGCCTCTCTGCTGTGCCCACTGCAGGTCAGTCTCCTGAGGCTCCACCCAGCTCTTAGGGCATGGCTACACTTGCAGATGTAGAGCGCTGAGAGTTAAACCAGCCCTCGGAGAGCACATTAGGGAAAGCGCTGCAGTGTGTCCACACTGTCAGATTCAAATGCACTGGCGTGGCCACATTAGCAGCTCTTGCAACAGCTACAGAGAGCAGTGCATTGTGGTAGTTATCCCAGCATGCAAGTGGCTGCAACATGCTTTTCAAATGGGGTGGGGTGGGGTGTGACAGGGAGTGTGTTGTGTGTATGTCGGGGCAGAGAGAGTGGGTTTTGGGGGGACTGAGAGCATGTCAGCATGCTGTCCTGTAAGTTCAGACAGGAGCAGACCCCCCTCCCCCTGCCTCTCAAGCAGCATTCCACAGTAATGGTTGCTTTGTCTCGGAGCAGATAAGCAGCCGGCTGTCAAGAAACGGAGTTTTCAAAGGGCATATCCGCACTCCTACAGACGATTCCAAACAATGACAAGAGTGGCCACTTGACTTAACGCGATTATGGGAGGCCGATCAGAGTGCAGTAATGCAACACCTTGTTCACACTGACGCTGGGGCGTTTCAGCCGAGATGCACGAAGCATTATGCTTCTGGTGGAGGTGGATTACCAGGAGCGTTCCAGCTGCAGAGTCCAGGTGCTCTACATGCCTTGCCAGTGTGGACGGGTCATGAGTTAGGGCGCCCGGGGCTGCTTTAATGCGCTCTAACTCGCAAGTGTAGCCAAGCCCTTAGTGATTTTCAGCTATTAGGCTGGGCAGAAATGCTGTCCTACCACAAGTGATTGTCAGCTCTTTTGAGCACTTAAAATAACAAAAGGCTCCTAATGGAGCCTATTTAGCTCTCTTGTTTGAACAGTGGGGAGGAACAGGTTAAACCAGACCAGGGACCCTTAGGGAGAGTTCACACCTCCTGGCAGAGATACCTCTCCTCACCCTTCTTACTTTCACAGGGATCAGGCATTCGAGCCCCTGGCTTAATGAGTCCTTTCAGCTGAGGGTGACCCCTCATTTGAGGCAGGTTAAGCACAGTTCTGCTCCCCTTTACTCATGCAATAAATGCAACAACACTGACAACAACATTTCACTACCCCTCCATTCAGTACTAAAGTGATTTGTAACCCAACACTATTCAAATTTGATCACTTTGAGCAACATCTCTATATCTGCTTGATATCTAGGCAGAGTAGGTGAGTTCATGTAAATACAGTTTGCTCCTAAAGTCTCTCCCACTCCCAGCTAGATGGCATGAGAGAACTCATTCAAACCCTGTTTACATAGTTATGTTAGGAAGAAGCTTCCTCTCTAAACATGTTTCTATAAAATTTCCATTAGATGGTTTCTTGCACCTCCCACTGAGACATCTTGTAATGGCCACTGTCAGAGACAGGATGGATCACTGGTTTGATCCAGTACAGCAGGGAGATGAGATACCGAGCTAGATGGCCTTTAGATCTGATCCAATACAGCCAGAAGGTGGGATACCAGGCTATATGGGTTATTGGTCTGATCCAATAAGGCAGAGAGGTGGGGATACCAGGCTATATGGGTTATCGGTCTGATCCAATAAGGCAGAGAGGTGGGGATACCAGGCTATATGGGTTATCGGTCTGATCCAATAAGGCAGAGAGGTGGGGATACCAGGCTAGACGGGTTATCGGTCTGATCCAATAAGGCAGAGAGGTGGGATACCAGGCTAGATGGGTTATTGAAGTGATCCAATAAGGCAGAGAGGTGGGGATACCAGGCTAGACGGGTTATTGGAGTGATCCAATAAGGCAGAGAGGTGGGGATACCAGGCTAGACGGGTTATTGGAGTGATCCAATAAGGCAGAGAGGTGGGATACCAGGCTAGACGGGTTATCGGTCTGATCCAATAAGGCAGAGAGGTGGGGATACCAGGCTAGATGGGTTATTGGAGTGATCCAATGAGGCAGAGAGGTGGGGCTATCAGGCTAGACGGGTTATCGGTCTGATCCAATAAGGCAGAGAGGTGGGGCTACCAGGCTAGACGGGTTATCGGTCTGATCCAATAAGGCAGAGAGGTGGGGATACCAGGCTAGACGGGTTATCGGTCTGATCCAATAAGGCAGAGAGGTGGGGCTATCAGGCTAGACGGGTTATCGGTCTGATCCAATAAGGCAGAGAGGTGGGGCTACCAGGCTAGACGGGTTATCGGTCTGATCCAATAAGGCAGAGAGGTGGGGCTATCAGGCTAGACGGGTTATCGGTCTGATCCAATAAGGCAGAGAGGTGGGGATACCAGGCTAGACGGGTTATCGGTCTGATCCAATAAGGCAGAGAGGTGGGGATACCAGGCTAGACGGGTTATTGGATCAGACCAATAAGGCAGAGAGGTGGGGATACCAGGCTAGATGGAGACAGGGATACATGGACTATCCGTTTGCTTTGGTATGTCTGCTCCTGTGCAGCAGCCTTGCACTAACTGGAAGATGTGACCTGCCGTTGATTTTTTTGAGTTTTCAATTTTAAAAAGGGCCCAGGCTGTCAGATTGGTTCATATTCCCATTTTTTAAAATTCAGGGGTTTGTTTTGTTGAAGTATATCCTATTCAAAGATACACTTGGGATGTCTATTTTTTCAGATAAAACCCTTGCTTTAGGCCCCGCAGTGCATACTCTTTAGTTATATTTTTCCAATCTCTTGGGAGATCTGCTGCTTTCGCATCATACTTCCTAGCTAACTGGTCATTGAATGATTTGAAAACAAATTTCCAGTAATCAGAAGCATCAATGCTGGGATCAGGCTGAATGCGCCAGTCTGGGTAGTAACGGCGGTAATCTTTGAAAGGATGATATTTTCCTGCTGTGGCTACGGTTTGGAATTCACGATTGGAAACCACGTCAGAGGAGCATATGGAATGCTCAAGCTTTTGTGAATCCCGATCCCTGAAGTTCCCTAATCCTTTGGGTCGATGGACTGATACAAAATGCTCTTTATGGTCAGTGCCTCCTGCTTCACAGGGGGCTTTACAGAACGGACACTGCTTCCCACAGCCAAACACTCGCTTGAAGATCTCATCCTGGGGTTTCACTGACAGGTTGGAGAGTTTGGTCTCAAGTTCCAAACGATTAAACTGGGTTAAGATTTGTTGTTCCAGCTCCAGAAGGAAGGTTCGAATGTTATCAGAAAGCTGCTCAATTTTTGCTGTGCTTTTAAACTGTACTCCAACTAAGCTATTGCTGGAAATGACCAGGTCCTGCTGAAGCTCTTTGCAAAAGTTGTCTAAAAAGGCAGAAACTGTGTTATTGTTTTGATTTATGGAGTTTTTCAGAACTCCTTTGATTGTATTTATTATTCTGGATAGAATCCCTTTCTCCAAATCTCCCAAACTCGCCTTCCCTCCATAGCGATCTATCAGACATTTCTGTATCCAGGATTTGACAAACTTTTCATAGTTACTTATGTATTTCACATAGTTGTCAAAGTTCATCTCTTCCAGCAGCTTCTTTAGCACAGAGAACTGGAAGAAGCTTCGGCTGGCGTATTCAACGGCCTGTTCACTGCTGAGAAAATTGTCAACTATTTCTAGTCCGAGCCTTTTGTTGACATAACCCACCAGGGCAGGTTTGAGACATTGATAACAGAAATCCTTGGCCCTTGTTTGGCTTTCATCCTTTTCCAAATAGAGATCCATAAATATGGAGAAATACTGAGGTTTCAGCTTCTCCAGACGTTGCTGAGGATCGTTTTCTTTGATAAAATCTTCATGCATCTTCTGAAATGCACAAGCTGCTTCCCCCAAAATGTGAAGTTTCAGGTCAACTTCAAAACTAGGGGTAGTGGGAAGTTTCTGAACATCCTCCCGTTTTAACCTCTCATTAACCATATGCAGCAGTTCTCCACAATAGGTTTCATCATAGTCTGTTTTGGATTTAACTTTTTCTTCAATGTATTTCTTGCATTCATTCATTAAAGATAGAGCAAGCTCTTCAGTTTTACGGTGACAGTCCTGTAAGAAGAATTCCACAACTGCTGTGGTCCATTTTAGTTCTAAGTATTCCTTCTTCATTGTGAAAGAATTCATTCCATAACCCAGCAGGCTTTTTGCATGTTGTAGCATCTGATTAACGGCACTCCCTCGATTCTCAAAATCCTTTCTCAGCTGGAGATCCATATCTTGAACAACTTGACGTTTCTGTAAACTACTGAGCTTTAACTCTGACAAGGTTTTTCGCCACATTGTTTCAAATTCTATTTTCAGTTTCTCATTGTCTAGTTTATGTTTTCTGTTCCGGCATTCAGCCAAGAGTCTGTCAACTTTCCCTTCAATTGTCTGTTTGTACCCAGTTTGGATAGTGTCTATCTTGTGCTGTCCTCTTTGGATTCGAATTGCTTCCTCACAGTTACTGATTGAATAACTTTCAAGTTCTCTTTTGAGGCTATTTGCGCTCCTTTTGAAATCTTCTCTGTACTTTTCTATCAGGTTCAAATTTGAAGCTCCACTTTTAAAATACTGTTCTAAATTATCCAAGAGCTTCTTTTCTTCCTCCTGAAGTTTCCCTTGTGCCTCAATTTTTAAACTCATTAAAGGATCACGCTCTAGTTTCTCTGGTGGCTGGTTCTGGATGAAAGTTTCTTTTTCGGATATCCAGATATACATCTTCTTGCGGAAATCCCACTCCCATTCAGAATACTTCATAGACAGCTGGTTATAGGCTTCAGCTACTAGACTGTTTCTAAAGCTAAAGATGAAGTTTTCATGTTTTACAGCTTCCCACAGACTCTTCAGCCATTCAATAAATTCAGGAATGTCTTTGACAGGTCTGTTAAGTGAACGGTTCTTTATGAATTCAAACAGGTATTTCTTTAGCTCACACACACTCTCACTGTATCCAGTGTTTACTGGAGCCATGGGAGGGACTCCATGCCACAGGCCAGGGATGTACCAATTGTGTTTCTCTGGGTTATACTCCATAATATCAGAAAATGCCATTTCCCTGCTTTGTTTTTCCATCCTTGCTGCAGCTTTGGTCATTTCATTCAGCTGCTCCAGTAGATGCTTCCTGTCCCTCATGTTTTGATCATGAGCAGACACATCACTGACGTTCTGATGCACAAACTGGCAGTTTGGCTTTTGTCCTATTTCCTCCATTCTGAGAAAGGCATGGACCACAATTTGCAGAATATCCTTCATTTCTGTGGCATTCTCCATGGCCATGTTAACGATCGTTATGTCACTCAATCCAATCACCAGGGTGGCCAGCTCATTGTCATGTTGATAACTGTCTTCCAGTGCCGTTAGTTCAGGGGCCTTCAGACCTTCAGTGTCTATCACCAGGATGAAATCACAGCCACTTAGCTTCTGAACAACTTCTGTAACTTTAATGAGTGTCATGAAGGCTCCTCGCGTACATCGGCCACTGCTCACTGCAAACTGCAGGCCAAACATGGTGTTGAGGAGGGTGGATTTCCCTGTGCTCTGCACTCCCAGCACGGTTATAACCACCATTCTGGATCTACCCTCCAGTCTGATATTGAGATGAGTTAGAACATCTATTACCCAGTTCATGGGGATGTTGGAGGCATCTCCATCAATCAGCTCCATAGGAAACCCTTCCAGCATCAAGTCAGCTGCTATGGCTGGGAGATGGATGAATTGTCTTTGGCTTTCTGCCATTTTACCTTCTTTAACCATTGAGCATTCAGCCTCATAGAACTGCCCCAACTCTCGCATGAAATGCTCAACGCCAAGGGAACTATCAGCTATTAATTTATCTAGTTTTTCCAGCTGTTTTCGGTCCACTCCTGGAGTTTCACATTTCTTTTTATACTGCTCCCGCATTTTAGAAAGATTTCCTCTGGCAGTGTTATCGAGGCTAAATTTCATCCATTTCAAGAAGTAATGTTTCTCCATTGTAGGCAAGTGTTCTAGTCCATTGATAAACTTAGTCAAACCATTAGTAAGGCCACACTGATTCTGCTGTCTGCGTATCTCTAACCATTTCTGTTTCAGCTCAGATTTATAGTCTTCAGTGGCCATGTCCCCTTGCCTTTTCATTCGACACAGCTCTTTTTCCACTTTAGCCAGGTTTTTCCATGGCTCCCCTTGGAGTCTCAACATTTCTCTTTTGTATTTTGCCACGTCTCTTATTTCTGCAGTGATATCTTCAGCACATTTCCTCGCACACTGACATGCCTGACAGTCCTCATCCACCTGGATTCCTAGGTCACGTGCCATCACAGCCATGGCTTCCAAACTCACTGTCTTGGGAGATGAGTTCATTATGGTTCCTATGGTGGACTGCACCTTTTTCACAAATCCTGCATTATTAGTGGTGCTGTCTTTCACCAGTAGCTGTGATTTGCTCAGCTTCAGCACAGGGGCCAGCTTGTTAAGGAATCCCAGAGTTTCTATGGGTTTCTCATTCTTGTAGTTAAGGATGAAGTAATATTTAGCTGTTGATTCTTTCAGAGATGATAACAGCGCATATTCTGTCTCACTGATGCTCTCAGTAACTATGAACACTGCTGAGGAGGCCTCTGTTAAAAAGCTAAACTGCAGCCACTGCGACTCAATGTTTCCACGCAGATTTGTAACTGCAACAGGTTCTGGGAAAAGATCGGAATTCTCATTTCCACCAGGAAAATACCAGGAAATCTCGACCAGCCCATCTGCGATTTGCCGAAGAACATTCCCAGACTCCATGTCCCGATGGATAAAGAAATTGTGGTGCTGCTGGGAGGGGCTGAGAACATCATTGAGGAGTTTGGATTTGGAAAAGCTGCAGCTCCCCAACCGCACAAAGGAAATGGTTGGTAGTGAAGTGAGCACCAGGCTCTCCTCTCTGAACCCTCTGCTCTCTGCCAGGGAGTGTGGCCTCCACTTCCTCACAATGTCTCTCATGGCCCACAGAAGTAGGATACACTTGTGGATGTCAAGGGCAGGTAGCAGCAGAGGGAGGGCAAATTGGCACATGGACATTTTGGACAGGATCTCCTGCTGCAGGAAACCGTCTGAGTAAAGCAGAACGGCACAGAGAACATCGAGGGGGTGCAGTGAAACTTTTATCTCAGCATCACTAACATAGAAATTGTCATCAATATGCAGCTCTTTATCATCATCAGTCATTTCTTCTTCAGGTGCCTTGTGCCCAATGCTTGTATTTCTGGCTGTCCCATTCACAGCCATGACCTTCCTCAGGAAATGCCACGGTAAATCACTTAATGCCTCTGGAATCCTGTTTTTGATGCCTTCTGGGCAGATCTCCAGGACATCCCTCAGCCTGATCTTCCTGCTTCTGTGCTTCTCCAGGTTTAATCTGGACAGAATATCTTGAAATGCTTTACTTCTTTCTGCAAAAGGAAGTGAAAACAAACTAAATTTTCAGAGTAGAAAATTATAACTTTATATACAGTTTACTAATTCCTTAGACTGGCTGATGTTGTGGGAGTTATGAAAAGAGAATTGTAATTTAAAGAAAAGCAGTACCCAGTAAATGACAGATGCATTACGCATCCTGGGCTCAATTCTTCTCTTATTTATATGGCACAATATAAATAAAGCCAACAGGATTACTTCTGTGCTTACCTCTCATAACTGTTGTTCTTCGAGATGTGTTGTTCACATCTATTACAATTAGGTGTGGGCGTGCTGCGTGCATGGGTGTCGGAAACTTTTCCCCTTAGCAGCTCCCATCAGAAAGGCAGGGGAGCCCCCTAGAGTGGTGCCCTTATGGCGCTGTATATGGTACCCTGCCGGCCCAACCTCCCTTCGGTTCCTTCTTGCCATAGACTCCGACAGAGGGGAAGCAGGGTGGGTATTGTAATGGACGTGAACAACACATCTCGAAGAACAACAGTTATGAGAGGTAAGTAACCATCTTTTCTTCTTTGAGTGATTGCTCACGTCCATTCCAATTAGGTGACTTCCAAGCTTACCACTAGAGGAGGGTAGGAGTCATGGAACGATTGATTGAAGGACAGCTCTGCCGACTGCCACATCATCTCTGGCCTGTTGGTTGACAGCATAGTGAGCTATAAACATGTGCACTGAAGACCAGGTAGCTTCCTTCACCAAGTAATTGCTGAACCAACAAGCGGGGATGCCATTTTAGATTTGGTTTTGGTGAGTAGTGAGAACCTCATAGAAGAAATGGTTGTAGGGGACAACCTTGGTTTGAGAGATCATGAGCTAGTTCAGTTTAAACTAAATGGAAGGATAAACAAAATAGATCTGTGACTAGGGTTCTTGATTTCAAAAGGGCTAACTTAAAAAATTAAGGAAATTAGTTAGGGAAGTGGATTGGACTTGTGGATCTAAAGGTGGAGAGGGCCTGGAATTATTTCAAGTCAAAGTTGCAGAAACTATCAGAAGCCTGCATCCCAAGAAAGGGGAAAAAATTCACAGGCAGGAGTTGTAGACTAAGCTGGATGAGCAAGCATCTCAGAGAGGTGATTAAGAAAAAGCAGAAAGCCTACAAGGAGTGGAAGATGAGAGTGATCAGCAAGGAAAGCTACCTTATTGAGGTCAGAACATGTAGGGATAAAGTGAGAAAGGCCAAAAGCCATGGAGAGTTGGACCTTGCAAAGGGAATTTAAACCAATAGTAAAAGGTTCTATAGCCATATAAATAAGAAGAAAACAAAGAAAGAAAAAGTGGGACTGCTAAACACTGAGGATGGAGTGGAGGTTAAGGATAATCTAGGCATGTCCCAATATCTAAACAAATACTTTGCCTCAGTCTTTAATGAGGCTAATGAGGAGCTTAGGAATAATGGTAGGATGACAAATGGGAATGAGGATATGGAGGTAGATATTACCACATCCAAGGTAGAAGCCAAACTCAAACATCTTAATGGGACTAAATCGGGGGGCCCAGATAATCTTCATCCAAGAATATTAAAGGAACTGTCACATGAAATTGCAAGCCCATTAGCAACAATTTTTAATGAATCTGTAAACTCAGGGGTTGTACCATATGACTGGAGAATTGCTAACATCGTTCCTATCTTTAAGAAACGGTGGGGACGGGGGAGAAAGTGATCCGGTAACTATAGGCCTCTTAGTTTGAGATCTGTAGTATGCAAGGTCTTGGAAAAAATTTTGAAGGAGAAAGTAGTTAAGGACATTGAAGTCAATGGTAATTGGGACAAAATTCAACATGGTTTTACAGAAGGTAGATTGTGCCAAACCAACCTGATCTCCTTCTTTGAGAAGGTAACAGATTTTTTAGACAAAGTAAACAGTGTGCTGCTTGCCTGGAGCTAGAATAAAGGATTGAGACTGAGAGTCTGTCAAGACTCATAGAATCATAGGACTGGAAGAGACCTTGAGAGGTCATCAAGTCCAGTCCCCTGAACTCATGGCAGGACCAGCATCATCTAGAACATCCCTGACAGGTGTTTGTCTAACCTGCTCTTAAAAATCTCCAATGATGGAGATCCCACAACCTCCCTACGCAATTTACTCCAGTGCCTAACCACCCTGACAGTTAGGAAGTTTTTCCTAATGTCCAACCTAAACCTCCCTTGCTGCAATTTAAGTCCAGTGCTTCTTGTCCTAACATCAGAGGTTAAGGAGAACAATTTTTCTCCATCCTCCTTGTAACAGCCTTTCAGGTACTTGAAAATGGTTATCACGTCCTCTCTCAATCTTCTCTTCTCCAGACTAAACAAGCCCAATTCTTCCCTCACAGGTCATGTTTTCTAAACCTTTAATCATTAATCATTTTATCTTTTATTTCTTTTCCCCTTCCTTGTTGTCTTTGCTTTTTCTGTTTTCATTCCGTACCTCCTTTCCTCCCAGTTTTTACGTGCGTTTCCTCCACTTTCTTACCCCACAGCCCATTTCAGACCCCCCTCCCCGAGACCCACTCTCACTCCAACCCCCATCCTTTCCTCCAGCCTCTGACAAACCCATCAGTCACAATCCTCATCATTTCATCCAGCCCCTCAGTCATCCATTCTCAAGGAAAAGGGAGGTAACTAGCAGTGGGAAAGAGAGGAAAAGGCACTTTTCTCTCCGTCCTCCTTACTACACTGCTGGCCAACAACCTTCCCAACAAGTGTCTCCTTTCTTCCCTGTACAGATGCCCCATATTTTCACTTGAAATATGTGGTTGGCCCAAATGGGGGGAGGGAAAGGAGGTGGGGGGAGAGTAGGTGTGGGGCAGAGGGAAACAGGAGGAGATGTTTAGGGGCTATAACGCCACCATTTCTTTTGGGCAGTAGCTGCCACTGGTCCCAACGCTTTGCCACTGGCCTTCATGGGAACACGGATCAACTACAAGTTGTGGCTCAAAGCATCCCACTGACCAATACAGACCAAAGTTTAAGCAAAGGAGCCCCTGTGTTTCTGCCTCTAAGCCACTGACTGGGTTTCCATGGCATCCCTGTTTGAATCTGAGCAAATTTGTGTGCAGAATACCAAGAGAATTCTTCACTCTCACAAGCACCATTCACACCTGGCAGCACCAAGCTCTTCTAAAGGTGTTAACTCCCACTACAGAAGAAAAGGTGATCAGAGGAAATTACCTTTGGAAAGGTCTGTCTCCTCTGGCTTTTTGTCTTGTTGAATATCTAATTCCAGTTCTGGATTTACGACACCTTTTTCCCCCAGCTCTGGGGCTTGCAGAGTCTGAGATTCCTGATTTAATCCTTCCAGCAAGAAAACAAGAGGAGAAAAGTTATTTAGTGTCTAATTCTCTTCAATCCCCAGTTTTCTGTGTGTATTTTATTTCATTCACTGCTCCTGCCTCTGCATTTCATTACATAGTTTCTATTTTATAATAGAAGATCTACTTATCCAATACATTGATATGAAGCTTTGGATAAAAAATGCAATGGATTCAGTAGCATTCTGACCTCTTCTAAGGGAGATCAGGGGTTAATTCTTAGTCACTTTCCTTTCTGATCAGAGCCCCAGAGGGGAGCTGTGCACCTACTTATGGTTCTTGCTCCTCACTGTAGTCTATCCCTGTTCTGCAACCAGTTCCCAATAAACTACACAATGTTTATAAATATTGTCTTTGATTTCCATTGCTGTATCAGGTTACATAATCTTGGTGGGTCTGGCACCCTCAAACCATTCTAGCTAGAATCCAAAGAGATTCTTTGGGGGCATTGTGGCTTAGTTGGTGCCCCTGCCACAAAAACTGGGGGAAACAGACATGTAAAAATGTGACACACTATTGGTCTTCAATTGGCTTCACTTTTGGGTCCATCTCTAGCTCTCTTTCATTTTTGGAGGATTTTGCTTGTCCAGCCCCATGGCAAAAATACTAGATTCTGGGGCACCTTGGAAAAATGCCAGATTCCAAGGAGCTGGAATCAGGAAGTCTTTTGGGCTCATCTGGGCAAGTTCACATTTCTCAGTGCTATTGTTTCAGGCAGATGTCACTGCAACAGTTACACTCACTTGTACTTCATGCTATCAAGATTATCTCTGCAATCAAAAATGCTAGAAACATTTTTTTTAAATGAACAAGTTCAGTTTCTGGATCAAAATTCTGTAGCAAAGGGTGAATTCTGTGACTGTAGAATCATGGCATACACAGGGCACTGGATATAAGCAAGGGAAGTTTGCCTTCTGTCCCTAACCATAACTACTGGATTCTCTGGTGACCTCCTGTGGGTGTGGACATCTCTACACCCATCCATAGTTTGATGGATACATAGATCCTGTGGTTAGATACAGTGTCACATTTCAAAAAGTTTGTTCTATGAAAGATTCTACAGGTTTGAGAGTTATCCCTTACACATAAAGGGCCTCATCCAAAGCACACTGAAGACAATGGAGATTTACTGATGTTGACCATCTGAAGATCTTTTTGTGTATATTTATATTCTATTGGTAAATTTCTATCAAAGGTTTTGTAGAATACACCACTATATCATAATTTTACACAGGAGCAAAGAAGTCATACAATAGCTGCCTGTGAACTGTATGTTTCAATTTCATCATTTTCATGCATTTGAATTCTCAGCCATAACTTTGCATTAACATAGGCTCCACCATTAATCATGTATCTATTTGAAAATTAGCCTTTGATCGATGTTGCGTGTATTAATTTTTTTCGTTCTGAAAGACAAAACAAAAACAACAACCTACCACACTGAGGATGTTGTAAATCCTGATTTGTGCCCGGAAACATGGTTTCTAAACACTCCAGGAATTGCTGACAGGCCAGTGCTCCCTTTCTCTGGATTTGAATTAACAATTTTCTAATTTTCGCCTCTGTATCCGATATTGTGTTCATATTGTCATAGTCCTCGTCTGTGATGAGGGACTGAGCAAGTGACTCATCCAAGACACCACCTGGGTCATTTTGAATAATTTTAATCAGTTTACGTCGCTCTTTGCACATAATCTTCAAGGATTTCTCATCAGCGACCACTGTTACTGAATCGGGGGATC
Source organism: Chrysemys picta bellii (assembly GCF_011386835.1). NCBI lineage: Eukaryota > Metazoa > Chordata > Testudines > Emydidae > Chrysemys > Chrysemys picta. Next base: position 13,322 of record NW_027053196.1, on the reverse strand, counting down.
TGTAATAATGAAAAAATACAATGCTTTTTAGACAAGGAGCAAGAAATCATTTGTGAAGGTGACAGAATTAGATTCAGGTTAGTGAATAATCTGGGATTCTGCCTTCCTCAGTATCAGTTTAGGGTAGGCCTATACAGCAGTCAGTGGTGTGGCTGCAGCACTTGTAGACATATGTGAACTTTTTTTCCTCTAGTTCAATCAAATATCAATAGCAGTGAAGCCATAGCAGCATAGATTAGCTTTTTGAGTATGTATCTAAGGTCCCAGACTGCCGTCCATACTGCCAAGGCTTCGCTGCTATTCTTATTTGAGCTAGCTAGATCAAAGCTAGCTCACATATGTCTACATATTCACTTATTTATATATATACACACACACACATACAATTTATCTATTCTAGGCCTTGATGCAGGGTAGGGACTCTGGGGCTCCCTTTCCCTCTTCTTAGTACTTCCAACTGGTAGGTGCACTTCATACACCCTCTGAGCTACCACCCTTCCTCCTGCCCCTGGTCCCTTGAGTCCTACCAGGGCCAAGGAGGGGCCAGGAGGAGAGAGGAGCTGGTCACTATGAGGGAGGAAGGTGTGCCCAGGAAGCTACTCACACTTCCACCAGATGCCACTCAATCCTGCCCCACTCTTACTACCACTACTTCAACCAAAAACAAGGGAAATTCACTGCTAAAACACTTCATGAACACAGCTCTACCTTTCCCTTGCACTGCCTTGCACCCCTCCAGATGGTGGAGGATGAATAAACATAAATCAGGCTACACAGAGTTAAGGTAATGTCTCCCACACTATATCCCCTCACAGCCTTAACGCTGCTTCCTTTTAATGATGCCCAGAAAAATCCCTCTGAGAGAGCAGAGGATTGTCTCCTTCCCAAGCATGTAGAGGATGGCAGATAAAGTGAAGAAGAGTAGTATGGAGGAAATGTTTAGGCCCTGGCTTTGACCAAAATAAAGGTCAAGTTTAGCCCAGGCCTAGCTAAAACAAGCTAGTTAGCCCAAAAATTGTCTTGTGGACAGATTTAAAGAGAGAAGCTTCTAATTAATAATACTGACAAATGGATTTCTGTTTGTTTTCTAAAGTGCTTGGTAGGTATGTTTCTTGGTTTTCCTTTTGGTCAGTCTGAGGCTGGCCTATGATACAAGAAGGGAGGGAAGGCCTTCTAGCTGAGACTCATCATGGAATAAGTAAAAAGAAGGGAATGAGGGTAATTTTAAAGCAGCTGGGTCTTGATAAGGAGAAGCAGAATTCTTCTTCAGAATGAACTGGACAGAATGTGGTTTAATGGAGATAAGGACAAGAAAATATCAAGAACCCTGCTAGAGAGGGGGGGATATTATTTTAACTTTGACCTACCCAAACTGGGGACTAATATGGTTGCTTTTCTCCACTGGAGAAAAGGGAATGTTTTGTCTGTGAAGCCAGGTACCGACTCTGTGAATTTCACTGCCTTTGGTTTAATATCCTCAAGTTAGAGAAGCTGTTTGTTTTGCATCCATTGCAAAGGACACCAAAGGAGTTTTCAGATAGGTGTCAATTTTGTATGTGTATACACTGAAATAAGGAATAAATATTAGATATTTTATATAAAATATACAGGATGGATAGGGAGTTAGTGGGGGTTGGCAACGTCTAAACCAGGGATCGGCAACCTTTGGCACGCGGCTTGCCAGGGTAAGCACCCTGGCGGGCCAGGCCGGTTTGTTTACCTGCCGCATCCGCAGGTTCGGGCGATCACGGCTCCAGGCCAATGGGGGCTGCAGGAAACGGCGCGGGACGAGGGATTTGCTGGCTGCCGCTTCCCGCAGCCCCCATTGGCCTGGAGCGGCGAACCACGGCCAGTGGGAGCCGCGATCGGCCGAACCTGCATACGTGGCAGGTAAACAAACCAGCCCGGCCTGCCAGAGTAGCTTACCCTGGAGAGCCGTGTGCCAAAGGTTGCCGATCCCTGATCTAAACAATATAGTGTGAATCAAACATTTTACAAGCAAATTCATAGATTCATAGATTCTAGGACTGGAAGGGACCACAATTAAAAATGTGTTTTCCATAAATATTTTAATATTGTCTTAAAATTAATTTTACTCAAGACTTCTTGAATAAATGTTAACAGAAAAAATCATGCAGAAGGGCTGCAAATACAGCTGAATCAATATTACTTCTATTTCCTCACCTCTAACCAAGATTTGACATGGATACAACAATTTTCCAATGTGTGCTCTATGTAATATTATTTGATGTTTATGTGACTTTAAAAGAAGAAAGTTACAAAATTTAAAAGAATTATATGAAACATCAGTTTACTAATCATGAACATTCACTAAGACCTGGACACCCTTACTCGCACTGAGTAGCACTTGACTCTATGAGCTGCCCCATTGAAATCCATCAGACTATATAAGAGGCAAGGCACTACTCAAAGTAATAAAGGGGGCAGAATCTGTTCCTAAAGTCAGAAATCTCACCAAGGTTAATTTTAGGAGGGATGCAACAGGGGAAGGAGCCTGCCATGCAAAGAACATAAGAACGGCCATACTGGGTCAAACCAAAGGTCCATATAGCCCAGTGTCCTGTGTTCTGACAGTGGCCAGTGCCAGGTGCCCCAGAGGGAATGAACAGAACAGGTAATCATCAAGTGATCCATCCCCTGTCGCTCATTCCCAGCTTCTGGCAAACAGAGGCTAGGGACGCCATTCCTGCCCATCCTGGCTAATAGCCATTGATGGACCTATCCTCCATGAATTTATCTAGTTCTTTTTTTAACCCTTTTATAGTCTTTGCCCTCATAACATCCTCTGGCAAGGTGTTCCACAGGTTGCCTTTGTGTTGTGTGAAGAAATACTTCCTTTTATTTGTTTTAAACTTGCTGCCTATTCATTTCATTTGGTGACCCCAAGTTCTTGTGTTATGTGAAGTAGTAAACAACTCTTCCTTATCTACTTTCTCTACACCAATCATGATTTTATAGACCTCAATCATATCTCCCCTTAGCTGTCTCTTTTCCAAGCTGAAAAATCCCAGTCTTATTAACCTCTCCTCATACGAAAGCTGTTCCACCTCCCTAATAATTTTTGTTGCCCTTTCCTGAACCTTTTCCAATTCCAATATATATTTTTTGAGATGGGGCAACCACTTCTGCACACAGTATTCAAGATGTGGGCGTACCATGGATTTATTGGCAACATATTATCTCTCTCTTTCTTAATTATTCCCAACATTCTGTTTGCTTTTTTGACTGACTCTGTACATTGAGTGGATGTTTTCAGAGAACTATCCACAATGACTCCAAGGTCTCTTTCTTGAGTGGTAACAGCTAATTTAGACCCCATCATTTTATACGTATAGCTCCTAAACCCTACAGGAGTGGGGCTCTGCTTTATCTCCTTTATCATAGGAGCCGTGGATGCCGGTTGCTTTCTTCTGCAGGCCTACTTCTGTGCTTCTCTCACCTCTATCCTAGCCCATCACAGTCCAGAGAGTCTCTTCTATTTGGAACTCATAAGCTGCTCAACTACAATGCAAATACAAAACACAAACGCCTTATCTTTTTAATCTTTGCTGCACTGTTAGAATAGTTTCAGTAAAAGTGAAGGTGCTGAATGATTTTGTAACCAATGAACATTGCTGCAGAATTCTGTGTCTCCTAGAACTCCATGCAGCTCTGCTGGTACCACAGACCTTAGGTCAAATGTGCTACGCAGTACAAGCAGGAAAGGGATCTCCTATCAGACTGGTAAACAATTTGGGACCTCAGCATTATTCACCCCAGGGAGGTACCGAATAGAATCTGCTGCCTTGCCACAAGAAACAAACCAAGAGTTTTTCTTGTATATAGCAATAATAGTGACAGTATCATAGCACTGACACTTTAGTGCTATCTGAGGAGACACTTTCATTCTAGTCACCCTGGCCTAATTTGCTTAGGCATCTAAATCCCAGACTGAGGCTACACGGCGACCCACAAAACTCCTGCCACATCCTGTAGGCACCTAAACTCACTCAGTACCTACATTTTTGTAGTAAAAAGTTCCCTGGGCACCTGTGTTTCTGCCCCTGGGTACGTATGCTACTGCCTCCCTCTGTGCATTCAGACACCAGTCTCCTGCCTAAGCCCCAGAGCAATTCACGGAAGGAGTGAGACAGGTATTTGGCCGCCTCACTCGCTCAGGGGACCTGATCTGGTAGGTGTGCTCAGAGGCAGCCTATTGGATAGGGCCCCTCAGGTGAGTTCACACAACACAGCCTTTGGGGGAGGGGCAGAAGACCTCCTTTATCACTTTTTGCCCAGTGGCTGGGGTACTCACCTGGGACGTGGGAGACCTCCAATTCAAGTCCCCCCCATACCTCATGAGGAGAGAGGACTTCCACAGGGGTCTCCCACTGCTCAGATGAGTGCTCCAACCACTCCACTGTGGGATGTTCTGATGTGGAGAATCTGTCAGTCTCTCCTGTTGAATCCATTCTACTGTTCATTATATAATTAGTCATTTGGACTAGAGAGTAAGCGAGTGGGAGAATGATTCTGTAGCCTGCTGGTTGGAGCATTCACCAGGGAGGTGGGAGACCCCAGCTCCTGTTCTAATGAGGGTTCATAGCTGAGACTCATGAATAGTAGAGATGGGCACCTCCCTACAACCTGCTCTTAGGCAGCAATTTCTGGAGAGGGGTGGAGCTTAGCACACATCCCTCTCATGAGCATATCCCATTGGCTAGCTGTAAGTGCTCCCCACCTAGTGTGCTGGCTTTTGTGACTCATAGTCTAAGGTGCCCATCTCTCCCCATTCCTGTACAGGGGGCCTGGCGCCTAACCCAGACTCTGTGAATAACAGTGGATTCCAATGATTTTCTTGGTGTCTAAAAGTTAGGCATCGCAAAGCATTACACCTTTGTGAATCTAGCCCCCTCTTTTCAGACACATGTAAACTAACAGAGTAATTACCTTGTAGCTGAGCTTGTAAGTGTCGCACTGCTGCCCAGCTCTCCCGTCACTTCCTCTTCCATCGGCCTCGCTGCTGAGGTCTCACCAGTTGGTGCAGACACTGTGAGATAAAAGAGAACCATCAAAAAAATCCATATGGGAGCAAACATGGAAGGCAAGAAATTAAAATTCCCCAGACAAAAGGCCTTGCTAAACTGGAGTGAAGTTTGAAAATCCTCATTAGTAATCTGAGTGTTAAAGGCCTTGCAAGAACATTGGAATTAACAGAGAAAATGTCGGAAAGCTAAACAAGTCAGAACGGAGATTATAAAAATGTTACAGTTTTGTAATATTCAATAAAATAGATAAATATAAATTAAGGCTGACATTCCAAAAAATAACCCCCATATATTTGGAAGTATGGAAATTCACACTTTAAGTCACCCGTACAACCTTCACTCAGCCTCATGGTAACACCAGTATTCTATCTTCCCTTCTATGTTCCTTTCATAACAAACTTGCAAAACAGCAGTGTTTCTATCCCTTTCACTTTTTGGAGTCATGTTCTTACATCAGAATCTCAGTTTTCTTTTCTTTTTTTAAATAAAAGTTTCTAGACTTCACGGTTGCAAAGAAAAGTTTGAAAAGATGACTCCTAAAAGTTCAAAACCCAGAAGGCAAGTAAATAGATTTAATAAATTAATAAATAAATAAATAGAAATGCATTGCATTGCATTTGAAATCTCATATTTTAAAACCAATCTCATGTGTGGGGTGAGTAATATGAAAACAGTGTTAAGTTTGAATTAAAGCCTGTTTTTTCCCCTAAAATACTACATCTGCACCCATTGGGAAACCACATGTTTTGCAATTTGCAAGTTGCCATTAAAAAAAGTGAACCATAGACTACCAGTTTACATTCTGTAACTGGAAGAAAGCTGAAATTGTGCCAATATTTTAAAAGAACAAACAGGGTTGACCCAGATAATTGTAGGAAGATTATGGAATGTCTGATATGGGACTCAGTTAAAAAAGAATTAAAGGAAGGTAATATAATTAATGCCAATCAACATGGGTTTATGGAAAATCAGTCCTCTCAAACTAACCTGATATCTTTTTTTGGTTGATAAATGTAATAGTGTTGATGTAATATACTTAGACTTCTACAAGAATTTGACTTAGTACTGCGTGACATTTTGATTAGAAAACTAGAAAGATATAAAATTAACATGGCACACATTCAATGTATTAAAAGATGGCTAACTGATAGGTCTCAAAGTGTACTAGTAAACAGAGAATCATCATTGAATGGGTGCATTTCTAGTGAAGTCCCACAGGGACTGGTTGTTGGGCCTATGCTATTTAATGAATTTTTATGAATGATCTGGGAAAAAAAACATAAAATCACTGACCAACTTTGCAGGTGACAAAAAATGGGGGAGTAGTAAATGATGAAGAGGAAAGGTCACCAATGCAGACTTGTCTAGATCAGTGCTTCTCAAAGCCAGTCCACCGCTTGTGCAGGGAAAGCCCCTGGCGGTCCGGGCCTGTTTGTTTACCTGCTACGTCCGCAGGTTCGGCCGATTGCGGCTTCCACTGGCCGCGGTTCGACGCTCCAGGCCAATGGAGGCTGCGGGAAGGGCGGCCAGCACATCCCTCAACCCACGCCGCTTCCCGCCGCCCCCATTGGCCTGGAGCGTCGAACCGCGGCCAGTGGAAGCCGCAATCGGCCGAACCTGCGGATGCGGCAGGTAAACAAACCGGCCCGGCCCGGACCGCCAGGAACTTTCCCTGCACAAGCGGCGGACCGGCTTTGAGAAGCACTGGTCTAGATTGATTGGTAAACTGGGTGCAAGCAAACTGTGTTTTAATATGGCTAAATGTAAATATAGACTGTGATGTTGCACTCCATATGTTTTATGGAAATATGCTTATGAATGTAAATATGATGTAACTGGAATACGCTTTATGCAAAAGGTCTCTTGTAAGGTATCATTCCAAAGGTTATAACCTACTGAATATATTCCTTCCATTTGTATGCATGTATCATTCTTGTATCTGAAGCTAGAAATATGAAGTAGAAGTCTGAGGTGCTATTGTAATTATGCAAAGTCTGGGCCATTAATGGTTGTTTAGAATCTTGATGGCTCCCATTGACCAGGACAACTGACGGTAAATGGTTTTTTTACCTGCTAGCCTTCCTGTGTACGTGTGGACCAAAGCAGGAAGAATGGAGACAAGAGATACCAGAGACATGTGACAATGTCACATGACACTGGAATACATCTTAATCATTATGGAAGAGGCAGGGGTGAGGACAAGCACAGACAAAAGGTTCCTGCCTTGTGCCAAAGCTATAAAAGGGGGTGGAGCAGGACAAAGAGGGCTGCCAGTCATGAGAAAGCCCCCGCTTATCATCTGAGATGTAAGCTGGAACTAAGAAAGACTGTACCAGGGAAAAGGATTGGGCCCAGACTAGGAAAGAGTCCAGTCTGTGAAGTAAACTTATTGGAACATCTTTGAGGGTGAGCTATTACCTGTAATCAGCTTCTTAATGTATTAAGCTTAGACTTGCGTTTTTGCTTATGTGACTTACTTTGTTCTGTCTATTACTTGAAACCACTTAAATCCTACTGTTTATATTTAAGAAAATCAATTTTGTTTATTAACAAACCCAGACTAAGTGATTAATACCTGGGGGAGCAAACAGCTGTGTATATCTCTCTATCTGTGTTATAGAGGGCGGACAACATGCCCACTATTCTGTGTCGACAACTTTTGTCAAGCCTGACATACTCACTACACCTAACACACTGTTGTCATGATATATACCCAAAAGGTATGTGCTGGAGTCAGAGTTGCTGAACCAGGGCTGCTAAATGCACACACGCTCAGTGCAATGCCTGTTTTCTGGCTGGGAATGTCCCGACAGGGAGTTATGTTAGCAGAGCATTTTAAGTCGGTCAGGATTACAGGACAAGCAGTGACACAACCTCTCTCTGGGCTGAGTTGACCCCAAATGGTTACAACACGTTATGGGCATACTGGGGCATCGCTCAAAAAGAACAGCATTATGGCTATGTGCATGTTTAATCTTAACTTTGTAATTTCCTGAAGTTTGAGTTTCGCAGAACTCAATATTCCGGAAGCTACAACAATGCACCCTTAACTTTGTATTAACAAAGTTTCGCTGCCTAGTTTTTTAAACAAAGAGAAATGTTTATTGGTAGAGTTAGTCATCATTTTGATAGCTGTAGTCCTCACCTAGGTTTGCAGATGTGATGCTACAGTGACCAGGTTACAGCCAAAACCCCTAGCTTCTATATAATGATTTTCATCAGTAGCTTTCAAAGAATTGTACATCATTATGCCCATTTTACAGATGGGGAAACTGAGGCACAGTGAGGTGAAGAGACCTGCCCAAGGACACTCAGCAGGCCAGTGGCAGCAGTGGGTATAGTCTTAGTCCATTGACCTCTTCACTAGACCACACGGTTGCCATGTGATTCCTTAGCACTCATCTCCACTCTTGTATATTTTGTTATAATGGAATGAGAATAATGGTTGTGCTTTGAAATGTTTGCAGTGTGCAGAGACTAGTGTGTGTCTCTCCTTGTCACTGCTGCCCCACCATTCTTTGTGACATTCAGCCCCACACCAACATTTCCAGCTCCCTCTTCCTTTGTGACCCCATTAAACCATTACTTGCATTGTATAAGCCATTAATATGTTAGAAGTTGCTTCTTGTTGTCGCCTGCATGAATATATCACAGGCAGCAGCTTACTGGAGGACGACATACTACCTTGGTTATGTAGCCATAGCTACACACTGAGCTGGGCCCCTCACTTTCACTACCCATTCCCAGCTGGGACTCTTGCCTCTGCTTCAGCTAGGCTTCCCCAGCCATATCTCAGGTTCAAGCAGTCTGTCTCCCCTCCAAATGAGGCTCCTCCTTCACTCACTCTCACCAGACCGCCCCCCTCACTTCCGTCTGCACAGGGATGAATCGGACCCAGAACTGATCCCTGCAGAACCCCACTCATTATACCCTTCCAGCATGACTGTGAACCATTGATAACTACTCTCTGGGAGTGGTTTTCCAACCAGTTATGCACCCACCTTATAGTAGCTCCATCTAGGTTGCATTTCCCTAGTTTGTTAATGAGAAGGTCATGCGAGACTGTTTCAAAAGCCTTACTAAGGTCCAGATATACCATATCTACCACTTCCCCCCATCCACAAGGCTTGTTACCCTCTCAAAGACAGCTATCAGGTTGTTTTGACATGATCTGTTCTTGACAAATCCATGCTGACTATCACTTATCACCTTATTATCTTCTAGATGTTTGCAAATTGTTTCCTTAGTTATTTGCTCCATTATCTTGCCTGGTACAGAAGTTAAGCTGACTGGTCTGAAATTGCCTGGGTTGCCCTTATTTCCCTTTTTATAGATAGGCACTATATGTGCTCTTTTCCCGTCTTCTGGAATCTCCCCTGTCTTCCATGACTTTTCAAAGACAATTGCTAATGGCTCAGATATCTCCTCAGTCAGTTCCTTGAGTATTCTAGGATGCATTTCATCAGGCCCTGGTGACTTGAAGACATGTAACTTATCCAAGTAACTTTTAACTTGTTCTTTCCCTATTTTAGAATCTGAACCTACTCTATTTTCATTGGCATTCTCTACGTTAGGCATCCAAATGCCACCAACCTTTTTGGTGAAAACCGTAATAAAGAAATCATTAAGCACCTCTGCCATTTCCACATTTTCTGTTATTGTTTTTCCCTTTTCATTGAGTAACGGGCCTACCCTGTCCTTGGTCTTCCTCTTGCTTCTAATGTATTTGTAGAATGTTTTCTTGCTACCCTTTATGTCTCTAGCTACTTTGCTCTCATTTTGTGCCTTGGCCTTTCTAATTTTGCCCCTACATACATGTGTTATTTGTTTATATTCCTCCTTTGTAATTTGACCTTGTTTCCACTTTTTGTAGGACTCTTTTTTGATTTTTAGATCATTCAATATTTCCTGGTTAAGCCAGGGTGGTCTCTTGCCACACTTCCTGTCTTTTTTACGCTGTGGGATAGTTTGCTCTTGTGCCCTTAATAATGTCTCTCTGAAAAACTGCCAGCTGTCTTCTATAGTTTTTCCCCTTAGACTTTCTTTCCAGGAGATCGTACCTACCAACTCCCTGAGTTTGCTAAATTCTGCCTTCTTGAAATCCATTTTCTTTATTTTACTGTTTTCCCTCCTACCATTCCTTAGAATCATGAACTCTGTCATAATATCAGGATCACTTTCCCCCAAGCTGCCTTCCACTTTCAAATTCTCAACCAGTTCCTCCTTGTTTGTCAAAATCCAGTCTAGAACAGCCTCTCCCCTAGTAGCTTTCTCCACTTTCTGGAACAAAAAAATTGTCTCCAATATATTCCAAGAACTTATTAGATAATCTGTGCCCTGCAGTGTTATATACTCTAAGGTAAAGGTGATACTTGGACAAGTTATATTCTCAGGTGGTTTTATTCCAAGATCCCCAAATTTGCACCATTTTCTCACTGTAGAAATGCATTTTAGAGCAATGGAAATATTAAAATCAGCTTCTTACTGAAAGGGCTGTATATAAGGAATTCCTTCACCATGCTTCCCCCTCGAACTCTGTACCTGGCACAAATGAGAATCTTCAAGCCAATAGAGTGTGTCTGTGGATTTACAAGTGCTTTGAAATATCAGCTTTTATACCAGAAGCTTTGTTTTGGGGCAAAAATTCCAAAAGCAGAACTTCCAGCTGAAACGGGGAGAGAATTTAATGAGTAACACCTGTTCTCAAAAAGTTTCTGTGGAAAGTACTCAAAGTCTTAGTTCATAGGTGTGGCTCAGGCTCCAGAGAAATGGCACAGCATAGCACCTTGATCCATAGGGGATTTCAGGTGACAAACACCGTGGCTTGAAACAAAACCCCAAGGGCATAGGTGTCAACTCTGTGACTACTCTGGGGCTGGAGCACCACAGAAAAAAAAAAAAGTGGATACTCGGCACTCACCAGCCATAGTGGTTCTCCAGCCACAGATCAGCTGTGGAGTAGCCCTGCCCCCACCGATCAGCTGTTAGGTAGCCACGTCGCTGATCAGCTGTTTTGTGGCCCCTGGGCTGGCAGCAGCTGCTGCAGTAGGGACTGACCCAGCCCTGCTTCAGCCCTTAGTGGGGCTGTTCCAACCAGGGGTGCCTTAGGGTTGGGCAAGGATAGGGGGCATCAGGTTTGCTCTTCTCCACAGAGGCCCTGTGTGATCAGCAGCATGAGACCCTGCTCACCTGAGGCCAACCCGCCTCCTGCCTGCATCTCCTGGGCAGGCTCCCTGTGTGGCTGCAGCTCCCAGGCTAGCTTCAACCACAAGCAACAGGTGAGTCCTGTCTGAGACAGAGGGAGACCAGCTGGGGCTGGAGGTCATTGAGTGTCATTGAGTGGGGCTGCCTGCTGCTGGGTCAGGAGAGGGGGAGGAAAGTGCATGGGTGCATTTTGGGGAGGGGGGTATTGGTACCACACCTTGCCTTTGTTTGGGGGGAGTGGGCAGGTGCACATGGAGTCACTGCCACTGCTCCCCCTTTTCTGCAAGTGCGGAGCTGCTCTGCTCTACCTGGGCGGGGCAGGGGGCGTCTGTTCTCAAACGCGCCAGTTTTCTACTGCTGGAGGTCTGCTCACAGTGCATGCCCCAGCCCCAGATGGAACTCTTAAATGCAGCACAGTTTGAATGTGTGATGAGTTCTGTGCTTCTCCTAGCTTCTGCCCTTGAGGCAGAGAGTTTGTTTATAAACAGAGGCAGGACAATTAAGATAACAAAACGCTTGTCATTAAATTAAATTAAGGATTGTTAAATGATGCTGAAAGCATTGCCAGGCACTCCAATTAAAAGATCAAAAACAAAGGGTAGGAATAAATGGTCAGTTTTCAAAATGGAGAAAGTTATTAGTGGTGTCCCTTAGGCTCTGTCCTGGGACCTGTACTGTTTAATATAAAATCATAGGACTGGAAGGGACCTCGAGAGGTTATCAAGTCCAGTCCCCTGAATCCATGGAAGGACCAGCACCATTTAGACCATCCCTGAGAGGTGTTTGTCTAACCTGCTCTTAAAAATTTCCAATTATGGAGATTCCACAACTACCATGGGCAATATCCAGTCATTAACCACCCTGACAGTTAGGAATTTTTTCCCAATAGCCAACCTAAACCTCCCTTGCTGAAATTTAAGCCGATTGCTTCTTGTCCTAATCTCAGAAGTTAAGGAGAATAATTTTTCTCCCTCCTCCTTGTAACAATCCTTTAGGTACTTGAAAACTTATCACATCCTCTCTGTCTTCTCTTTGCCAGACTAAAAAAAAACAATTATTTCAATTTTCCCGTAGAGGTCATGTTTTCTAGACCTTTAATCATTTTTGTTGTTCTCTGGACTTTCTCCAATTTGTCCACATCTTTCCTGAAACGTGGTGCCCAGAACTGGACACAATACTCCAGTTGAGGCCTAATCAGCATGGAGTAGAGTGGAATAATTACAACACTCCTGCTAATACATTCCAGAATTATGTTTGTTTCCCCCCCAACAGTGTTACACTGTTGACTCATATTTAGCTTGTGGTCCACTATAACCCCTAGATCCCTTTTTGCAGTACTCCTTCCTTGGCAGTCATTTCCCATTTTGTATGTGAGCAACTGATTGCTCCTTCCTAAGTAGAGTACTTTGCATTTGTCCTCATTGAATTTCATCCTATTTACCTCAGACCATTTCTCCAGTTTGTCCAGATCATCTTGAATTATAATCTATTCTCCAAAGCACTTGCAACTCTTCCCAGCTTGGTATCATCCACAAACTTTGTAAATGTTCTCTCTATGCCATTATCTAAATAATTTATGAAGATATTGAACAGAACTAGACCCAGAACTGATCCCTGCAGAACCCCACTTGTTATGCCCTTGTAGCATGACTGTAAACCATCAATAACTACTCTGGGAATATCAGAGGGGTAGCCGTGTTAGTCTGAATCTGTAAAAAGCAACAGAGGGTCCTGTGGCACCTTTGAGACTAACAGAAGTACTGGGAGCATAAGCTTTCGTGGGTAAGAACCTCACTTCTTCAGATGCAAGGGAAGAAGTGAGGTTCTTACCCATGAAAGCTTATGCTCCCAGTACTTCTGTTAGTCTCAAAGGTGCCACAGGACCCTCTGTTGCTTTTTACTCTGGGAATCTTTATCTAACCATTTATGCATTGTAGCGGGGTGAGTACCCGTTCCCGTTCCCGTTCCCACTCCCACCCTGGAGAGGTTGGAAAAGCCCTGCAGAGGGCTGGGGCTGGCTAAGGTAAAACCCTGGCTGATTGGGGGAAGTGGCTGCAGCTGGGGCCACAC
>NW_027053195.1:0-47000 GCF_011386835.1 Chrysemys picta bellii | reverse complement strand
TGAAAGAAATGCTTAAGGAAAGGGACCAGGAAGGGTGGGGGCTAGTTGAGGAGCCCACCCTCCTTGCTGAATTGGTAATGGAACACTAAAGAATCAGTTTCTGAGGCAGACAACTAAGGGGAACACAACAAGGGGCATTTTATCCTTTTTACAATGAGAGGGGAGTATGAAGGGAGTTGGGATCGATCCAGGGTTTTCTTTGTTTTTTTTTGTGTCAGAGAACAGGGTGAGGGGGAGCGCTCAGTCTGGTGGTGGGAGAGGAGGCTTTTAATAAAGATTTTAACTTATTATTTGAATATTTGAGAGAGGCGAGTTTTGATTTTGTCCACCTACGATTTGCCTCTTCCCACCACTGCATGAAACAATTAACCTCTCCTTTAGCCAATTTAGTTTTAGGCTGGCCGAGTTTGTTTTTTAAGATGTCCACTCAGTCTTTGTTCCAAGGTTTTAACAGTGGCCACTGAGTTTTGGGATCTCCCTGAGTTAGCCTAGACCATTTTTCCAGAAATTTACAGGAGTCCGGACCCTTCCTAAAACTGAGCCGGCGTTCCTTTAGGGAACTGTCCCGACTTAGATGTCTGATTACCAATACAGGAGGACTTTACACACACCAATCACACAAGAAGGAAATTCGGGTTCGTCAGAGCGATGCCCGGTGCAACACACAAAAGGAGCCCACAGGCTACTGCCTCAATCGCCCTTGCTTTCACACCAAGGGTTTTACCCAAGGTGCGGTGCGGCTGCGATTGTGCAGATTTCACTCACTCAGACCGCGGGAACAGGAACCCCTTGGTCGGCCGATCCCCGGACGGAGATGGCACCCAGACTCAAACACTCCACAGGAGGACGGATAGACACAGAGACAGGACAGTCCTCAGTCCGGACAAAACACAGAAATAATTACCTGACCAGATTCCTGATGTCAGATCCCGGGATCCCTACCAGAACAGAGTGGGAACCAACAGGTTCGATGGCGTAGACCTCACTGTGGTCGTGCACCCTTCCATTCAGGAGGAGGACCGCTCGGGCCAAATGCCCAGGTGCCGGCTACCACGGTCATCCTACAAAAACGGTCAGGAATCACACAGCCCCAGTGAAGACGGTTGCCATCTCGGTAGAACCTCCAAATTGTCAAAGTTAGACTCAGGACTCAGAGTTTGTCAGACCACTCTGTTTTATTAGCACAGCGCTCTGCTAATACATTCAGATAATGTGAGCCCCCATGCAAGATTCAAACAGTCTTATTTATACAGATAAAAGGGTGCGAACTAAACAAAGGGACAGAGAGAGCAAAATTGTAAAATTTGCATAGGGCACAATATGCATATCCTGCTTCCTTATTAACTCTTATCGATCTAAGGCTAATGCTTCACCAATTGCCCTTAAGTGGGGCAATTCATTAAGCAGTTAATGTCTGCTTTCCTGCCCCCCTGGCTTGCAGCATTTCTCATTTCTACTTAAAGGTACATACAGCATTCTTTAATTCATTCTATTTCTTTAATATAATTCATTTCACTTTCACACCCTTGTCGTGGAGCGGAGAGTTCCCACTCTTGCCAAGAGCTTTTCTCTCCTGATAGCCTCCTTTGCTGCACCTCCCCCTTGGGAGGGCTCCGATCCCCACTTCCCTCCAGACAGGGAGGGACTCGCGGGGACCTGGGGCAGCAATATCAACTTTCGAAGGTCTCCCCCACCCTAACCTACCCTTTTCCTTCCTTCCTTTCCTCCCACCCCACCCTGGTCAGCCCCGCTCTATGACCCCAAACCAGACATGCCCAGCCAGCTCAAGCCCTTTGCACCCTGCCGTAGACTTGCTCTCGGGCCCAGTGTGGTGGCAACCAGAGCCCCAGGTGAAGCAGGAGGGACTGGATTCCATCATGTAACCCTTGCCGGTGGAGCTGAGCATGGGGGAGGGAGGCTCTCTTCTGGATCATCCTCGCTGGCATGTACTGACTTGGTAGCACTCCTCCACCCTCACTACAGCATGCAGCTCCCCTGAGCTGGCCCAGCGAGAGGGCTTACTCTAACACACAACACCCAACTGCAGGAGAGCCCTGAGCCGGGCTGCAGATCCGAGAGATCCCTGGGCTGTAGTGGTGAACGGTGGGGGAAATGCCACCAGTTCCGCACAGCAGTGGCTCCTCCCTGTGGCCGAGCAGCCCCGAAGAGCTCAGCAGGTCTCCTGGGCCTGCTCCCTCCCTCCCCTCCCTGGGACTTTTGTTCCCACTGAGCAGCTAAGGGGCGTGCTTTGCCTGCAGGATTCTGCAGACAGTACCCGCATCTCCATCACCTTCTTCCGACTTTTCCGGGTGATGCGGTTGGTGAAGCTGTTGAGCCGGGGGGAAGGAGTCAGGACCCTGCTCTGGACCTTCATCAAGTCCTTTCAGGTGCGTATGGACCAATTCCCAGTGTGGCTGGGCAACTGGCTTTGAAGATGGGACCTTCAGCCCCAAAGCACAGGCCTCTACTGCTCAAGAGCTCCATTAGCCGGTAGCAGCAGCAGGCTGTTAACCTCGATATGGACTGGTCACTAGCTGGCACGCACTTGACATGTATGTTATCCAAGCATCTAGGAGTTCAGGAGGAGCCAAGAAGGGCTTCCCAGATGCTCATTCATACTGGTGTCAGCATGTCTCAGAGCCTCAGTTGGCCCCATATTCCTCAGACCAGATCAGTAAGATCGCCAGCTCCCTTGGACAGGAACTTCCAGGACTGGAGGGGCGCTGAGGGTGCTCTCCAGCACCTCAGTAGTAGGCACCTGTTTGTGCTGAGATTGTGCATGTCCCTTTCTCCCTGCCCCCCCCCCACCCCAGTGCTTGTCCCAGCTGCAGGGGCAGGGAGTGAGTGACAGCAGCAGGAATGCTGGAGAACTGGTGTTTTTAGTGGCAGCTTCCAGCCCCAGCCAGCAGCAGACAGCCTCACTCTCCGGCCAGCTGCCCCGCTGGACCCCTGGCTGGCACCAGAGCTTGGTAGCTCCAGCCCGGAGAACTCCTACTCCTAAAGCAGGCGGGATCCACAGCGGGGATAGGCTGCTCCCTCTCAGCTCCACTCCCACATGAGCTCTGGACCTTTTGTCTCACAGGCCCTGCCCTACGTGGCGTTGCTGATCGTGATGCTGTTCTTCATCTACGCTGTGATCGGGATGCAGGTAAGGAGGTGGGGACAGCGCTGGGGCCCCGGCTGGCAGGGTGTGGGAGAGCCAGGATCCAGGGAGCAGGGGTCACCCCTCGGGCACTCCTGCCACACGACAGATACAACCCCACTGTCTTTCCACCAGGGGGGGTCTCAGAGTGCTCTGCAGTCACTAGTGAATCAAGCCCCAGCAGCCTCCCTGCCAGGGGGAGACCATGTTATTATCCCCATTCCACTGATGGGGAAACTGAGGCACAGAGCTGTCAAACTCCCCCAGCTTCACACAGCAAGTCAGTCGCAAAGCTGGGAACACATCTTGGGCCTCTGACTCCCAGCGCTGTGCCCAGTCCACAAGGTCATCCTGCCAGGCCAGCCCTTTCCCTGTGGTGCCAGGCTATTGGCTGGAAAGGAGCCAGCGGGAGCAGTGGTGAGGCCAGAGCGGGAGCACGTGGGGTGGAGGGTAGCGACGAATGCCTATGGCAGGGCGTTCCTCTGCAGGGCAGCTGGCACCTGAGCATGTCATTCACACATGTTTGGGAAAATCGCCCTGGTGGATGGAACCCAAATCAACCGGAACAACAACTTCCAGACCTTCCCACAAGCCATCCTGCTGCTCTTCAGGTCTGTGTAGGCCCCACCCCTTCCTCATCCCACCGCATCCCTTCCCATTCCATCCCCTGGGGGTGCCCGGTACAGCCAGCTTGGGGGCATTTGTAATGCAGAGCCACTGCTGGGGGAAGCCAGCCTGACTTCCCCGAGAAGCGAAGACCCCAGGGCTAGTCCCTCACTCCCACGGGTCATTAAAGGGCCCCTCATGTGTGCCATGAGGTTGCACTGGATCACAATGCACCAGTCCATGGCGGTGCAACACAAGGGCCTGGGTCCCCCTACACGGAAGCAACAATGAGGTGTAACCATCCTGGCACTGTCATCCTGGCCATCCCCAGGAGCTGGACCCAGCACCTCCAGAGCTGAACATGGAGCTTGTGCTGCGGGGCTACGATCCAGAGCCTCAAAGATATTTCGGCATCACAAGCCAATTAACTCCCCACCCCCAGCCAGGGTTTGCAATTCTACCACTGGAGCAGATGGGTAAAGCACAGCTTTCTCTTGATTCCTTCAGGGGAAGAATCAAACATCTGGATGTGGTGACCCTGCTGAGATGCATCCAGCCTCCCCTGGGCTTTGGGAAGTTCTGTCCGCACCGCGTGGCTTGCAAGGTAACTACCCCTTTGCAAAGGGAAAGGTTCCATGATTGACATGCTGAACGGCTCTATCCCAGTCCCGGCCCCTTCCCTCCAGCACACCCTGCAGCCTCTGGGCTCTCCAGCTCCCACCGAAAGGGGCTGGGGAGAAATCCAGGGTTGGTTTTGTGTATCCTCGTGATCTGATATCAAGTGTTTAATGGAGAAGGAAGCTTTTGGGGGGAGCGAGACAATTTAAACGGGTGGACACACTTCAGGTTTCCTGAATTATAATCCTCCATGGTACAGTCAGTCCAATACAAGGCAGAGGTCCCCACCTCTGAGAAGACCCTGAAGCTCTTGGTCAGACACAAATCTCAGCTAGAGATGGGTCCAAGCTGCATGGCTCAGCTCTAGTGTCCCCATGTTCAGGTTTGGGGTTGGGGACCAGGCCCTTCTTCAGCTTCGGTGGGTCCCATTGTAGCTGCATGAAAGCTCTTATGGTGGGAGTCCAAACTCCTCAGCGGGGAACGTGTCCCATTGTCCGCAGGGGGCAGCTCTCCAAAAGCCGGGGGCTGCAGAGGGAGCAGGGAGAGTGGGCGGCACTTCTTCCTGCACCCGCTCAATCTCAACAGAGCATGGGAGACATTTCTGACTCGTGCCATCAAAGCGTTAACAAAGCCACCCAGTTCCTGGGTCGGAGTTCAAGGCAGTTTTGCCATTTTAAACCAGCTGTGGATTTTGGAGCACTGGATGAAATGGCATGTTATCAAAAGGCCATGCAGTCTTATCCCAGAATCCTTTGGGTTGGACGGGCTCTCTAGTGGATCCTCTAGTGCACCCCGCTGCCTTTGTGGTTGAATGGATTTCACTGATCCCATCCCTGATAGAAGGATGTCTTGGTCCTGCTTTGAGCAGGGGGTGGGACTAGATGGCCTCCTGAGGTCCCTTCCAACCCTGATATTCTATGATTCTATGTCTTCCCAATTCCCTCACCTTCGACATCTCCCCTGGTGAGGCCACACCTGCCATATGCAGCCTGCCGAATAAACCAACCTGTCTGAGAGTTATAACCTTTAACCTGACTGTTCCCATGCAGCCTATGCCTCCGTGGTCTGTCTTTGCTGACTGGTGAGCTGTTAGGGTGACCAGACAGCAAACGTGAAAAATCGGGACGGGGTGGGGGGTAATAGGAGCCTATATAAGAAAAAGACCCAAAAATCAGGACTGTCCCTATAAAATCGGGACATCTGATCACCCTATGAGCTGTGCTCTGGAGAGCGTCCTTTGCACAAGTGCCGTGCAATAGAGATGGATCTCCGTTGTCATGAATATAAAGGGTACTCTTTCTAAGGGGGCTGCTGGACACAGATGGACCAGGAGGGTCTCTCTGGTTCCCTAGCTCTCAGACTGTGCTGCCATTGTCACGGCACAACATCTTCCTTAGGCCTGGCCTGAGTGGTCCTGCCGGGGTCTGCTGCCGGCCCTGTGCGTGGGAAATGTGCTCCGGGCTGGGGGTGAACGCAGTTGTTGTTTGTTGTGCAGCGCCTGGTGTGCATGAACATGCCTCTGAACAGCGATGGCACCGTCACCTTCAACGCCACTCTCTTCGCTCTGGTGCGGACTGCCCTCAAGATCTAGACGGAAGGTGAGGGACACGCTCTGTCTGCTTTGGTGCCCTGCCCTGCCAGCATAGCGCTGGCTGGTGCATCTATAGAGACTGCCTCCAGAATGCTTCCCTAGCCCCACCCATGCAGGGGTCCCTCCCCAGCCATCAGGGTGAGATGTGAGTAATATCGGCTACCCTGGTGCATTTCATCTGAGACCGAGGGCCAGATCCTTTGCTGCTGCAAATCAGCATGACTTGACTTCAAAGGAGAGTCGCCTGTTTACACCTGCTGGGAACTTGGCCCCTTGTAATTTAGCCTCACAACACCCATGTGAGGTAGGTGAGGGTTGTGTAGGGATCCTTTCACCCATCCACAGAATGCTGCCTTCTTCTCTGAGGAGTGTCCCTGGCGGTGCTCCACCCCAAGCACCTTTGATTGGAGATGTTCACTAGCAGTGCCTGTTCGTCCCATGCATGCACTCCAGACATCCCCGGGCTCCGTACTGAGGGTATATAGAGCTGCCCAGGCAAATTGCCCTCGATTCCTTCTCAACTCCCCGCTGGCCTGAGACAGAGCATCAAGCTTGCCCTCTTCCGCTTTGCTCTAGCTTAGCCTCGAGTTCCTAGTTCAAGGTTTAGTTTAGTTTACTTGCCTCTCTCCTTTATTTTATAATTGTCCCTCTTCGGTTAATTTGAGGAGGTTCTGCTTAATAGCCCCTTTTTTCCTCCTCCCCCTTCCTGAGGGGTTTGCCTTGGGGATTGTCATCAACCTGGTGTGCCAGGATTCCTGGGATGCAAGCGCTGCCTTTCCCGCTGGGAATCGACCCTGGTCAGCGACAGACATTCCCAGTGTATCCGCTGTCTGGGACACACCTTCAATTCCAGCCAACTCCAAGATCTGCTCAGCTTTTCAAAGCAGATCTAAAAACTCCTGGAGATTCAGCTTAGGATCCTCATGATGGAGCTCGCCGTCCAACCAGCTCAGGGTCCAGGCCCAAGAGACCCCCTGTACAGCCGCAGCCAAGTGAGCACAGTGCCCCCCAATCGCCGTACCCCGCTCGCCTAGGACTTTGCGGGTAGGAAGACAGAGCGCACTGCTAAAATTCCCAAGCAGAGTTCCGGCTCTCCTCCTGGACGGCCCACTTCAAACGACCCTCAGTCACCGTCAAGATCGACCGTTTCAGAGACCTCCTGTCCCAGGTGTCAGGAATGAGGGCCTGCATCTGAGCCTGGGACTAGCTAGTCTCCAGGCATAGCAAGCCCAGATGGGCTGCAGCAGGACCACCTGACTGGCTGAAGGGAACCAGCCAGTGTGCTTGTAAGCCCAGCAGCAGCAGCAGGTCACTGGCTGCTCAATGCTTCACCCACAGCTGCAGTCACCCCAGGCCTATCTTGCTCCAGCCTTGTTCTGCCCACTCCCAGCCCTGCCCCAGCCTGATTCCTGTTTAAACCCAGTTTACTCTGGCTCTGGACTCTGACTCCTTCTTCCTGACTCTGGTTCTGCCCCTTGGGTCCGGACTAAAGCTCTGATCCTTGGTTCTGGTTCCCAGTCCCTCCTTGCTCTGGCTCCAACTAGTAGGCTGGGCTGCCCCGGTCCTGACACCGGGAAGGGCACCGCTGAGGCTCCATCCTGCTACAGAAACGACCCTAAACGCTCTGCCTCTAAAAAGTCTGTAGCATAAACAGACTTTTCAATACCACCTCCAGTGCCTAAACATGTGACCCTGACAGCAACATCGGTTCCTCCAAGCTCAGCATCTTCAGTATCAGTGCTATTGTCTAGACAGATGCCACCAGAACAATCCGCACCCTCGGTACTGACACTGGTCGCGTCAGAACCCCATCCAGTCCAGGTTCACCCAGTACCACAGAAGTTTAGATTCTCCAAAGGCTTGCTGGAGTCTGATGAGCCAGAATGGGTACCACATGGCTATCTGTAGTGAAATCTGCAGGGCCTCTGAGACCTTACTTTCCTCCGGTACCCCCGGGTTCTCCTGTACCACCTGTCCCAGGTGGAGAACCATCCTCGCCTCCAATGTCTGCTCCTCCTCTGGACTGTGCTGAGGACTCCACTTCAGATTCTCAGCTATCTGTGCGGGGATCCCCTAGGTACCACCATAGCAGCATCTCTCCTGATACCTTTGTGACGGGCTGGAACCCCTGGGATGTCACCTGCTGTGCTGGGATTTCACTGAGTCAGACCATTCTGCCAGCCCGGGCCCCCCTTTATCTGGTCTTGCTGGGCTCGGCTCCCCCGTCTTTTCCAGCCCAGCACGCAGGCAGGGCCACACCCACCTGCACAGAGAGACAGAGATTCACTCTGGGAAGGCTCAGCTTGAGGAGCTTGCCACAGCACCCAGATGTCCACCCTCCCTTGGAGTACAGACCCGAAATTATATGAGATTCGCCTCTTCTCTCAGTGTGGAGGAGAGTGTGCACATCTCCCCCCCCCCGTTAGAAATCACATTGACTGGGTTCTATTGTAAACCAGAAATAAATGTATTAACTAGAACAGGTGTATTTTAAATAGTTAAGGAGGTAGCAGACAGAACAAAGCATATCTGCCCCAAGTGTTTTCTCCAAAGTCCTGGCAATAGTAGCTGTGCACAGGTGGGGAATAATCATCTTTCCTACCACGACAACTGGCTGTTCAAGGACCATTGTATGTCAAAGTCTTCTCTGCAATACAGAAGCCATCTGTAATGTCCACTTTGACTCCAGTTCAACAGATAAACTTCACAGGAGCATCTCTGAATACCCGAACATCCAGAGCTT
Organism: Chrysemys picta bellii; assembly: GCF_011386835.1. Classification (NCBI taxonomy): domain Eukaryota; kingdom Metazoa; phylum Chordata; order Testudines; family Emydidae; genus Chrysemys; species Chrysemys picta. The sequence continues at coordinate 38,300 of NW_027053195.1, read as the reverse complement.
ACCTTCCTTCCGACAGATTTCTGATACTGATGAGTCTTATTGCCAAGATCAAATAACCCCCTGACAACAGCAAGAAATTGCCTCCAACTGCTGGCTCATATGGCAGCTTGTACTTTCATAACACAACATGCCAGGTTACATCTTGCTGCTTCCAGGGTTGGCTCAGAATAGTCTATCACCCGAACAAACAAACAGTCTAGACAATCTGGTGTCTGGCCCTCATCATGTGCTACACTTGCTCAAGTGAAGGACCTGTCCAAAGTCCGTGCAGGAGTTCCTATCGCCCAGCCGCCTCCTACCATCGCCATAACTTTGGATGCCTCACTTGTGGGATGGGGAGTGCAGCTAATGGGACACACTGTCCAAGGCAAATGGTTGTCTCAAGAGTCTCTCCTGCACATCAACCTCCTAGAATTAGGAGCAGTCAGGAATGCCTGTATCTCGATGTAGACCCTCTCCAATAGACAATGAATCCAAGAGACTGGACGTATGGGGCAGAAAGAGCAACTCACCAGCTGCTCTTCAATTCCGTAGTGGCAATTTCGGGTCTGGGTGGTGAAATGGGACTTTACCACATACTCAGAACGTACACACTTCATTGAACATCTGCCACAAGACCAAAGAGACAGGTTTCAGTCCAGTGTTGTGGAGCTCCCATCCTTCCTCCTCCTGGGGCCAATCAAGCTGGTTCCAACAGCGTCCATCAGGAAAGGATTCTATTCCAACTACTTCCTAGTTCCCGCGAGAGACGGAGGCGGGAGGTCAATTCTTGACCTCAGAAACTTGAGCAACTAAGTTCTAGCACAACAGTTCAGCATGGTGACACTCGCTCCCATTCTCCCATTGTTGGATCCAGGACATGGGCTCGTCGCCCACGACCTACAGGACGCCCATCACCACAAGTGTTTACTTTGCTTTGTAATTGGACCACGATCAACACCAAGTTCTCCCCTCCGGACTCTCCACGGTGCCGAGGGTGTTTACGAAGTTCCTCTTGGCAGTAGTAGCTGGTCTCTGTCAATGGGGGATCTTGGTATTCCCATATTTGGACACCTGGTTGATCAAGGGTTGATCACTCCAAGAGGTCCAACCAGCCATGGCCAAGGCGTTAACTAGGACTTCGCATCAATCACAAAAAATTGATACTAACTCCAGTGTAAAGGATAAACTGCATAGGAGCCACTCGAGCCCACAACAGCAAGAGCCTATCTATTCTGGGAGACATCTTCCACCCTATCTGGCCTAATCTCGGTGCTACAGTTCAGCCCATAAACAATCATGAGAGCTCATCTTCCACTCTTGGGATATACATCCTCCTGCACGTTCATGACTTCCTATGTGAGACTCCATCTCCGATGTCTCCAGGATGTGGTTTAGAACAGTAAATATCCCAGACAGACACCACCTGTCCAAAGGGGTCACGGTGCCTCAGAAGGTGTTGGATTCCCTTACGTGACAGAAAGACCCACAGAGGGTCGGTGTGGGAACCCCATTCTTGCATCGCACACCATCAAAGATCCTCATGACAGATACGTCCTCTCTGAACCCCAGGGCCTGGCTCCCGAATGGCTCTCTCGACCATGGAGTTAACTCATTTGGCTGCAGTTCAGTCAGTTCGTTTGGCAGATAGCCCAGTACCGGCAAGACTTATCTCCGGAATGGAAACACTTTCACTCTTGATGCTCTCTTTCTTCTTCCCAAGCCTTAGAAGTTTCCCTTTCCAAAATACTTGACCGCCAGCTGGAATTAAAGATACAGGGTCTCTCCGTGAGCTTTGGTAGAGTGCAGGTGACTGCTCTCACAGTTTTCCAGTTACCCATCCAGGGCTTCTCGGTTTTTGCCCACCCTGTCACAGCCAGATTCCTCCAGGCTCTATACAACTGGTTTCCTCCTGTTTGGGACCCAGTGAGACCTCAACCTGCTTCTTAATGCTCCAAGGAAAGTCTCCTTTGAAACAACGACCACCTGCTCTCTCCTCCATATCGCCTTCAAAATTTCATTCCTGGGCGCCATTACTTCAGCAAGACGAATTGGAGAGTGGAGGGCACTCCTGGCTGACACACCATATCCCACCCTTTCATAGGGACAAGGTTCTACTGTGTCCCCAGCCCTATTTTCTTCCTAAGGTCTCCTTGGAAGATCACATTAACCAGGAGATTCGCCTGCCAGTGTTCTACCCACATCCTCAGGCCTCCAGAGAGGTCTCAAGCCTTCATTCGCTGGATGTTCGACGGGCCCTTGCCTTCTCTGTGGACAGGACTAGGTCCTTGAGGGCCTCTCCCAGGCTACTTGTGTTGCTAACAAAATGAATAAAGGGCCAGCCTGTTCCTAGTCCATACAGGGGTTGTCTGTGTGTTGCAGGTTGTATTTTAACCTGTTATGACAGAACGGGGGTGCGTCCCCCCCGCCCCCCACGGTGATAGCACATTCCACTGGAGCTCAGTCCACATCCAGTACGTTCCCATAGCAGAAATCTGCAGGACTGCGACTGGTCTTCTGCCAGCCCTGTGCCAAGCATGTGCCATGTCCCCTGCTTCCAGAGAGGACGCTGCCTTTGGTGATATCGTTCTCCGAACAGTCCTTGACTCACTTCTGTGGCATGCCCCTCCTCTCTGAGTTACTGCTCTGGAGTGCCCTGCAGCGGGGTGCCACAGGGACATACGCTCGACGAAGAAGGGACGGTGACTTACCTTACATAACTTGAGTTCTTCGAGATGCTTTGTTCCTATGGGTGCTCCACCTTCCCGGCCTCCTTCTTCTCCGCTGCAGATACGTCGCCCCGTTTCACTCCTTCAGAGAACAAGGTGTGACTCTGTGCAGGCCTGCCAGCACGACTGCAGTCTCCGAATGCACATCCTGTGGTGGAGCACCCATCGGGCCAGAACATCTCAAAGAACCAAGGTTTCAGAGGGGTAGCCGTGTTAGTCTGTGTTCATCCCTGTTGATATTCACCCCTTCTTGTCCTCTGTTGGGAATGGGCCACATCCACCCTAATTGAATTGGCCTCGTTAGCACTGACCCCCCCACACACACTTGGTAAGGCAACTCCCATCTGTTCATGTGCTGTATATTTATACCTGCCTACTTTCTAGCCCACGAAAGCTTATGCCCAAATAAATTTGTTAGTCTCTAAGGTGCCAAAAGAACCCAGGGTAAGTCACCTCTCCTTCTTCACACTTAGTGATGCTGTCCTGTCTGTGTCTGTCCCCATTCACCTCATCTATCTATCTATCCCGAGACAGATCCTTCTATCATGTATGAATCCATCTGTCCATCTTACACATCCATCCATCCATCCAGTACCTAGAGTGTCTGACTGTTCAGTCATTGGTTCTCTCTCTAACACAAGTGGTGTTTGTGCTGTTTTTATTAATATGATTTGGTGGGGGTGATTATGGCAGGGAGGAGATGAGCCCAGAGGTGCTGAAGAAGAGGAGGGAGGGTAGAAGAGGAAGGAGAGGAGACCAGAGGTGCTGAAGAAGGGGATGGAGGGTAAAGGAGGGAGGGGATCAGGCCAGATGTGCTGAAGAAGAGGATGGAGGGTAGAGGAGGGAGGGGAGGAGGCCAGAGGTGCTGAAGAAGAGGATGGAGGGTAGAGGAGGGAGGGGAGGAGACCAGAGGTGCTAAAGAAGGGGATGGAGGGTAGAGGAGGGAGGGGAGGATGCCAGAAGTGCTAAAGAAGGGGATGGAGGGGGGGAGGGGATCAGGCCAGAGGTGCTGTAGAAGGGGATGGAGGGTAGAGGAGGGAGGGGAGGGGAGGAGGCCAGAGGTGCTAAAGAAGAGGATGGAGGGTAGAGGAGGGAGGGGATGAGGCCAGAGGTGCTGAAGAAGGGGATGGAGGAGACCAGAGGTGCTGAAGAAGAGGATGGAGGGTAGAGGAGGGAGGGGAGGAGACCAGAGGTGCTGAAGAGGAGGGAGGGGAGGAGACCAGAGGTGCTGAAGAAGGGGATGGAGGGTAGAGGAGGGAGGGGAGGAGGCCAGAGGTGCTAAAGAAGGGGATGGAGGGTAGAGGAGGGAGGGGAGGAGACCAGAGGTGCTAAAGAAGGGGATGGAGGGGAGGAGGCCAGAGGTGCTAAAGAAGGGGAAGGAGGGTAGAAGAGGGAGGGGAGGAGGCCAGAGGTGCTGAAGAAGGGGATGGAGGATAGAGGAGGGAGGGGACGAGACCAGAGGTGCTAAAGAAGGGGATGGAGGGTAGAGGAGGGAGCGGATGAGGCCAGAGGTGCTGAAGAAGGGGAGGGAGGGTAGAGGAGGAAGGGGAGGAGACCAGAGGTGCTGAAGAAGGGGATGAAGGGTAGAGGTGGGAGGGGAGGAGGCCAGAGGTGCTGAAGCAGGGGATGGAGGGTAGAGGTGGGAGGGGAGGAGACCAGAGGTGCTGAAGAAGGGGATGAAGGGTAGAGGTGGGAGGGGAGGAGACCAGAGGTGCTGAAGAAGAGGCTGGAGGGTAGAAGAGGGAGGGGAGGAGACCAGAGGTGCTGAAGAAGGGGATGAAGGGTAGAGGTGGGAGGGGAGGAGGCCAGAGGTGCTGAAGAAGGGGATGGAGGGTAGAGGTGGGAGGGGAGGAGGCCAGAGGTGCTGAAGAAGGGGATGGAGGGTAGAGGAGGGAGGGGAGGGGAGGAGGCCAGAGGTGCTGAAGAAGGGGATGGAGGGTAGAGGAGGGAGGGGAGGAGGCCAGAGGTGCTGAAGAAGGGGATGGAGGGTAGAGGAGGGAGGGGAGGAGCCCAGAGGTGCTGAAGAAGGGGATGGAGGGTAGAGGAGGGAGGGGAGGAGGACAGAGGTGCTGAAGAAGGGGATGGAGGGTAGAGGAGGGAGGGGAGGAGGCCAGAGGTGCTGAAGAAGAGGATGGAGGGTAGAGGAGGGAGGGGAGGAGACCAGAGGTGCTAAAGAAGGGGATGGAGGGTAGAGGAGGGAGGGGAGGATGCCAGAGGTGCTAAAGAAGGGGATGGAGGGGGGGGAGGGGATCAGGCCAGAGGTGCTGTAGAAGGGGATGGAGGGTAGAGGAGGGAGGGGCGGGGAGGAGGCCAGAGGTGCTAAAGAAGAGGATGGAGGGTAGAGGAGGGAGGGGAGGACGCCAGAGGTACTGAAGAAGGGGAGGGAGGGTAGAGTAGGGAGGGGAGGAGACCAGAGGTGCTGAAGAAGAGGCTGGAGGGTAGAAGAGGGAGGGGAGGAGACCAGAGGTGCTGAAGAAGGGGCTGGAGGGTAAAGGAGGGAGGGAGGGGAGGATCCCAGAGATGCTGAAGAACAGGATCGGGGGTAGAGGAGGGAGCTGTGGTGGACAGAGGGCAGGAGGCAGTTAGGGTCTCGAATGGTGACTGACGCTTGTGAATGGAAGCCCTTGGAGGGGTGGCTGGGTGGTGGTCCCTGCGCCAGCCCGACGCTCTTTCCTGTCCCTGACAGGGTGCAGTACGAGGGCGAGCTGCGGGGGGAGAGGATGCTGCCGGCATCCTGCCAGCCACAGCCACACTCTGCCCTGGGTCAGTACCTGCAGCATCGTCGCACCGGGCACTTCCTGGCCTTACTGAGAGGGGTGTCCTGGGGGGGCAGTGTCATGGCCTGGGGAAACTCCCAGCTTGCCAGATGGGCATAGGGTGGGACCCCATGTTTCACCAAGTGGCCTGGAGGATAGACCCTCTTTTATCAGAGTGTGGGGAGGGAGGCCCCCCTTTTATTGGGGGGACCCCATAAGGTGTGGAAGGGAGGGGCCCCATTTTATGTGGGGGTGGGACTCCATTTTTCACCAAGGCAGCCAGTGAGCCCCCTTTTATCGGGGAGCAGGAGCTGTCTCTTCATGGCCCTAAGGATGAACTAAGCAATAGAAAGAGAAGCCAACACTGGAATTCCCTGCAGCAGTGAATGCAGATAACCTCCTTCCCTGGGGGTGCCAGTTCTGGGGCAGGGTCCTTTTCCCAGGGCGCCATGGCCCTCAAGGGGAGGGGAAGCAGGAGGCTGAATTTCCTGGGGTGCTGCAGGCCGAGTTCCCCCTCAGCCGGCAGAGACAGGAGGTCGTGGTTCCCAGGAGGGGTCATCCAGGTCTCTGTTTTCCCATCCCCATGTTCAGGCCTCGCCGGGGGCAGGTGCGGCCTGGGTGTAAGGCCAAGGGAAGGCCCGTGCTCCACTCTTTCCCTGTGAGCGAGGGGCGCATCCAGTTCCCTCTGCCTCTCTCGGCGGGTTGCCGGGGAGGGGGCTGGCCCAGGGCTGGCTGGGGCATGTGCACAGGATCTTCAAGTGCACCAGAGCTCTGCTTCCCCAGCCCCCGCACTAGTCAGCCCCTTCCCAGCTGGCACCCCCTATGCCTCAGGGCCACAGCAGTGTCCTTCCTGTGGGCTCCCCAAGTGACGCACCCGTTCCCTTCCCCTCAGGCCACAACCGCTCCTTCCGCCTGGAGAAGCGGCAGCGGTGGCTGGACAGGAGGCGGGCAGCCAGTGTCGGCGGATGCCCGGGATTGGAGCTGCAGGTAAATGGCGCTGGGATATCATGTGGCTCATCTGGGGGAGGGGGGGAGGTTAGTCCCCCTCCCACTTTGGGCTGGCCAAGACAACTGTGCACTGGAGGCACCGGGTCCCCCAGGGCCAGCTAGCAGGAGATCCCAGCTTGGCATCTGCCTCTTGCGCTGCATCCGCCCCAGCCTGGTTGGCCTCTGGGAAGCAGGACGGAGCCTGCGCTCATGGCCTATCCGCAGCAGAGACGCGGCCATGGGGCTGGGGGAAGCTGGGGGTGTCCCAGTGTCCAGCCACAAGCCCCCCGAATGGCTCAGGCGCAAAGACCCCGTCTCCGGCACCCCTGCCCTCTTCCCAATGGCAACTGGAACGGCCCACAGGGCTGGAGCCTCTGCCGGGGCCACTGGTGGCTAGGAGTGGAGATGGGCGTACCAGGGAATGGAGCACTGGGGGGCAGGGAGGGCGTGCCTTGTTATATCCAGGTAATCACAGCTCCGCTATGTAAGGAGATGAGGCTCTGTAGCCATGCCCCTTCTCTGCCCATTCCCCTGTCCTCTTCCGCCCTGCGCTCCAGAGGAAAGAAGGCCCCTGGGGCTATGGACGGGGGCTGTTGCTAGCCTGGGGGAGTTGGCCATTGACTCTACAGGAGCCAAGTTCAAGTGACTGGGCAGTATCCTGGAGCTCAGAGCTTGGTCCCTGCTCTAGTGCCCAGCCAGGCAGGACTGGCCCTCGGGTTCTATACCATCGCCAACGATCGCCACCTCTCCTTAAACTAACGGGGGCGCCCGGCTGTTCCCGGAGCCCAGCGGGGAGCAGGGCAGGCGCAGGTAGTGCTGTCCAAGTGCTGAATCATCGCCCTGGAAGAGGCTGCGCTCTTCCTCCAAAGGGGTGCCACCAGGCGGCTAGCGGACGCCACGGCGGGCGAGAGGGATCTGAGCTGCTCTGCAAGCCTGGGGGGTGGCCCCTGGGCGATTCCACGGACCAGCCCCCACCTCGCCCACCTGTCGAGGCTGTTGCAGCACGTTCAGTATTGCTCACCCCCGAGGATGTGACTCTTGGCTCCTTCTCCGCCCAGCTGCGCAGAGAGGAGGCCGCTGCCCAGGAGCGGGGAGCGGACCTGAGCTCCGAGTGCCAGCTGGATGGTGGCAGTGACATGAACGGGGAGGGAGATGCTGCTGCCTCCACTCCAGCCACCACCTTACTCATCCAGGAGGTAGCAGTGGGGCAGCACCCAGCAGGGGGACTGGCTGAGGTGGGACTGGAGAGACTGTTCCTGGGGGAGCGGTGAAAGGAGGAGAGAGGCCACAGCTCCTGGAGTGGGATGGGGTGAGGCCAGGGGGCGGGGGCAGAGGCAGGATGGGACGGGGGGAGTTGCCAGCCCTGAGCCTACGGATCGGAATGGGGTGAAAGCAGAGATCAGTAATGGTGCTGGCACAGCGGTAAGGCAGGCAGAAAGCCAGCTGTGGGATAGACGCAGGAAGGGGGCTGTGGGTTGGGAGTGAGGAGCACCAGCGGAGCTGTGTGTGTGAGGAGCCCAGGGCTGTGATAGCAGGGGCTGTGGGTCGGGATTGAGGGGCACCGGTGGAGCTGGGGGGAGCCCAGGGCTGGGATAGCAGGGGCTGTGGGTCGGGATTGAGGGGCACCGATAGAGCTGGGGGGAACCCAGGGCTGGGATAGCAGGAGCTGTGGGTCGGGATTGAGGGGCACCGGCGGAGCTGGGGGGAGCCCAGGGCTGGGATAGCGGGGGCTGTGGGTCGGGATTGAGGGGCACCGGCGGAGCTGGGGGGAGCCCAGGGCTGGGATAGCAGGGGCTGTGGGTCGGGATTGCTGGGCACCGGTGGAGCTGGGGGAAGCCCAGGGCCCCAGGGCTGGGATAGCAGGGGCTGTGGGTCGGGATTGTGGGGCTCCGGTGGAGCTGGGGGGAGCCCAGGGCTGGGATAGCGGGGGCTGTAGTTCGGGATTGAGGGGCACCGGTGGAGCTGGGGGGAGCCCAGGGCTGGGATAGCAGTGGCTGTGGGTCGGGATTGAGAGGCACCGGCGGAGCTGGGGGGAGCCCAGGGCTGGGATAGCAGGAGCTGTGGGTCAGGATTGAGGGGCACCGGTGGAGCTGGAGGGAGCCCAGGGCTGGGATAGCGGGGGCTGTGGGTCGGGATTGCGGGGCACCGGTGGAGCTGGGGGGAACCCAGGGCTGGGATAGCAGGGGCTGTGTGTCGGGATTGAGGCGCACCAGCAAAGCTGCACACGGGGAATTTGCCGAGCGTCTGCTCACACTTTGCTCTAGGGCCGGTTCGCTCCCGAGTGTGAACGTTCCCAGCTCCACGGGTTTGTGCTGAGCTCGGAAGCGCAGGCATCAGCTGCACAGAGCCCAGAGGTCGTTTCTCCACAGCCCGAGCAACCAGGTTGTGCTGATCCCTTTCTTCTGCTGCAGGCTCTGCTCTCCAGGGGCCTGGGCGCTCTGGCCCACGACCCATCCTTTGTGACGGCCATGCCATGAGAGTCGAGGTGGCTGCCACCTGCCAGCTGGAGATGGTGCTGATGGAAGAGACTGTGGCTGAGCTGCTGAGGGGAAGGGAAAGCCCAGAGGGAGCAGAGGCCGGTTCCACCCACTGACACACCTTGGCCACGTCCCTGCATAGCTCCCCTGGGCCCGGCATGCCTGGCTCCCAGAGGCCATCTCCAGCCCCTGCCTGTGAGACGCTGCCGGGGATCCCCCTCGCCAATGGTGCCAGCCGGGAGGTGCTGCCTGTTTGTGGGCTTTGAGAGGGTTACCGTGGAAACACAGCACCATCTCCTCCCACGCACAGCCTTGACTGGTTGCTCTCTGCCCCGGGCCAGGCAGATGGGAGCCAGAGAAGGACTGGCCGGGCTGTTTGGGAAGGAGCGGTGAGGGCCTGAACTCCGGGGGCATTTCCTACAGGGGTGTCTGGTGCTGTGTGGGCAAGGTGCACCCCCTGCCCTCTCAAGAGCTGTAACGTGTGCGCCGGACGGGTCATTAAATCCCTGGCACTGCGATCACGCTGCTCCGCTCTGTCCTTCAGTGCTCTGGTCTTCGATCAGAGGGGGGCCAGCGGAGACCCTTGGGGGCCTGCTTTCCAGCAGTGCTGAGCACCCGCAGCTCCAGCCAACGCCAGCGGGACTCGTGGGTGCCCGTCCCTCTGAACACCAGCCCCCCAGGTGTCTCCAGTCAGGCCTGCCGAATGAGCGGCCACTTTCCAACTGTGGGGCTGAACATACATAGCCAGAGCCGGCCCTTGCCATCTAGACAAGGCACCTGCTACAGATGGGGGACGAGGCCCAGCGAGGGGAAGGGGAGACTCTCACTATTTATCTCACTCCCTGTGACTGCCGGGAGGCCTCGCCTCTCATTGTCACATGAGCCTTTGCAAACCAAGCCGGGGTGACTGGCCGAAGGTCACAGGGGGAGTCTGTGGCCAACGTGGGAACTGACCCCACATCTGAGTCCCGGCCAGAGCCTTAACCACAAGCCCACCCTTCCTCTGACACGGCATCCCTTCCTCTGTCCCAGGAGCCACGGCCTGGGCCTGCCCTTGGCTTGGACCCTGAGCTGGGAGGGGCAGCTTGCCCCGTGGTGATTTATTATTGCTATTACCCTAGTGCCTAGGAGCCCCTGGCGTGATGCTCGGGGCTGTGCCAGCACAGGACAGAAAGAAGGTCCGTGCCCTAAGGGGCCGGCTCACCACGTAAGCCCTGGGTCAATCTCCCGTGTCGCATTGTCTTTGCCCAGGACAGGTGGCATTTCCGGACACTGAGTAAAATCACACGTGTGTTTTGTTCTAATCAGCCCAATAAAGAGGAGATTTGGTGCCTTTTGTGGTAAATTTCCCAGGCTGGGTTCAAAAGTGGGGCTGCCTCGCTCTGTTTCAAAGCAGGAATAAGTGCTCTGGGTGAAATCTAGCTCAGATACAGCGCCCGTTCTTGGTGTGTGGGGGTGGAAATTAACAATCAGAACAACTTTCTGAGTGGGGTGGATTCTGCTGCAGCTGGATGGCTCCTTCCAAAAACCACAAGGCAGGGGCTTGAGGCAGGAACAACGGGTTGAAATTTTCCAGCCTGGGTTAAACAGAAGGTCAGACGAGGGGAGCGCAGGGGTCCCTGCTGGTGTAAATCAGCATCGTGCCATTGCTGTCAATGGAGCTGGGCCAGCTGAGGATGTGGCTTCTCTGTGATTAGCTGATAATCCAGCCCCGTTCCTTCTCCAGCGACGAACCGGAGCCAAATTCATTCGTACCAGGAAAGGAACCCGATAGGGCTTGAAAGTCGTGGAGGGAGCAGATGTGCTGGGGTCGGGATTTGTAGCGAACGGCTGATCTGCTGAATTCGTCCTCTCCCTCGCTGTGCAAACTTGCCCAAGGAGCCCGATGCTGGGGACTGGGCTCTTGGGAGAATCTGGCCTGCCGTGGCTTCCAGGGGTCCGTGCTGTCCTGCCAGCGTGGCGTGATGTGGGACAAGGCCAGAGACACCCCACCCCAGCCAAGACAGCATTGCCCAGCCAGTGCTGCCAGGACGGCACTTCTGTCATGGTGAGCAGTGGGGATGGCTGCACGGCACCCCCTGCTGGACAGTGCTTCTCCTCCCCTCTGGCCCCCTGGGCTGCACGCTCTGGTTTGAAGCAGTGTGAGCCCATTGCTAGCCCAGTCCCTGGCTCCTCCCCGGCTAATCTAGATTAAAATGCAGAGAAATTATGGGTCCTGTGGGACGCGCTGAATCAATAGAGCCCGTCTGCTCTCAGCCGTGGTGTTTATTTGTTAATTTAATAAACGGGAAGTGGCTGTCGCAGGGACCATCTGCGGCCAAGCCCTGGCGAGTGACAGCAGGGGGTCCCCCTGGGGGGGGCGGGGGAGGGGAAAGGAGCCAGGCAGTCAGCGGCTCTTTGGGGGTGGAGAGCCGGGGAGTTGGCAGGGAAATTAAGCCTGTGCTCAGACGGAACTCAGGGCTCTTCCCCCAGAAGTCAGGGGGCATCCCTGGGGGGTTAAGGAGTGGCTGCCCTCCCCCCCCCCCGCGAAGTGTTTAATCAGACACACGCTGTAGGAACTGAGCATTGTCTAGAGGTTGGAACAGGGGACCGTGGGTCAGGCCTCCTGGAGTCTGTTCCCAGCTCTGGCACACTGTGTACCCATGGGCAAATCACTCGCCCTGCTCCATGCCTCAGTTTTCCTCTCTGTAATGTGGGGATAATGGTACCCATCTGCCTCGCGGGGGAGTTGTGAAACTTCATTAATCATGATCCAGCCAGAGATCTTAAGGGTGTGTGGCTGAGGTGGGGGGAAACTGAGGCACAGCAAAAGGAAGTGACTTGCCCCGGGTCACACAAGGGAGTCAGTGTCAGAGCTGGGGACAGAATCCATGCCTCCTGGTCCCCAGTTCTGTGCCTGAGCCACACTGCTACTGTCAATAAGGAATAAGATCTATAATAATCCAGTGTATCATTATGCTTATCCTTCCTCTCTCCTCTCTGTAGCTCTGAAGTCCTGGACAGTGGCGGATTAGCTACTGGGCCAATGGGTCCCATGCCCATGGGCCTTGGCAATTGGGGGGGCCCTGGAAAAATGGGCACCCCCATGACCTGCTCTGCCCACCCAGCATTCCTGCCTGGGGGTGGGGAAAGCCTCCACGCCCTGACCCCATTTCCCTGGCAGGAGCACCAGGAGTGCAGGGGGGATGGGACTAGAGGCAGAAGAGGTGCTCTGACCCAGGGCCCCACAAAATCTTAATCTGCCTCTGGTCCTGGCTGCAGGCTACTGAGAACAGCTTGCATGGGGATGAGGCTCCAGTGGCTTTTTCACTCCTTAGTTTTGGGATGAGCCATTTGGATCAAGGCCACTTGGCCGGATAATTATGACCTCCTGGAGAGAGGCCTTCAGGCCTAGGAATGATTAGCTGGGGGCGCTGGCTCCTGTCTTCATACAAGACGGCCTGGGGACACAGAACAGGGAAGCTTGAGCCCATGTTTTGACCAGTAGGGCAGAGTCCCCCACCGGCAAACACTCCTTGGGGGCTCAGCTGCTCTTTAAATCAGTGAGCGCTTGTCCCAGCTGACACTGTGAGCCTCTTTCTTAGAGAAAGGGGAGGGGAGGGAATATCTTTAGCTGGCCCAACTCCTGCGAGTGAGAGAGAGGAGCGTTCGAGCTACACAGAGCTCTTCTACAGGTCCTGGTGTCTCTCACCAACTGAAGTTGGTCCAATCAAAGATATTCCCTCCCGCACCTTGTCTGTCTCATCGCCCGGGACCAACACAGCTAGGACAACACTGCAGATTCTTTCCCAGGTGTCCGGCTGCTGGGTCTTGCCCACATGTTCAGGGTCTAACTGGTCACTATATTTGGAGGTCAGGAAGGAATTTCCCCCCAGGTCAGATTGGCAGAGACCCTGGGGGGTTTTCGCCTTCTTCTGCAGCATGGGGCATGGGTCACTTGCAGATTTAAACTAGTGTCAGTGGTGGATTCTCTGTAACGTGGAGTCGTTAAACCCTGATTTGAGGACGTCGGTAACTCAGCCGGAGGTGGTCAGACTAGCTGAATGATGATGGTCCCTTCTGGCCTTAAAGTCCGTGAGTCTGTGTGCTGACCCACGCCCAGGCCAGGGGACCTAGGGAGGCTGGGGCCATTGGAGCGGGGTAGAAAGAGTAACATGAAGGTGGAACAGAGCGAATGGGATTCCTGGGGACCTGAGCAAAATAGGCTTCATCAAACAATGGGGGCCCCTTAATCCGCTTGCGCTGTATGTTTAATGGGGGTGGGGGGGAGGCGCTGGGTTGCCAGCAAACGTGGGAGCTCTGTGCCACAAGAGCTGGCCAGGACTATGACGCTCCCGGCTGGCCAAACTGGGGCCCTCTCCCTGCCGTAAGAGCCCAAACGCTGCAGCTCATCTGGGGCTGGAGCATCGCCTGGTGCCAAGGAAACAAGTGGTTAACCTCAGCCCCGTTTCCCCTCCCCTTGAGCTGGGGCTGGGCTAGGGGGAGGCTGGGATCTGTGGTCGCAGGGCTGGGGAATTGGGGGGTATCTTTGGAGTGTCCTAGCTTAGCTTGCTTTAAACACGCCCTCTATGGCAAAGGTCTTGCTTTCTGCCCTTGTGCGTTCCCTGTGGCTGGGACGTCCCAGCAGCACAAGGGATAAGGACTCGGGGTACACCTGTTGCAAGTGCTGGGACAGGCAGGTCGACCACCCTCTGCCAAGGGGAAGCACCAATGACTCAGGCCACAGCTGAATTCGGGAAACAACAAAGGCAAAACCCAGCTCCGGGAGCGTGGCTAAAAGGTTGAAGCTCAGGGCTGCGGGTGGGGTGCCCGAGCAGAGAACCCCAGACAGCACCCACTGCCTGCAGAGAGTCGGTGGACACTGCGTGGAGGTGTGACACAACGAGGGATCGGAAACAGTCGCAGAGCAGCCTCCGCCCAGTGTCCTCCTCCTGCTGTGACGGCTGGTTGTCCTGCCCAGCGCCCACAGGAGGTTGACCAGGAGGTCTCACGATTTCCTGGGGCTCCGAATGGGCATACAAGACTGAGCTAGTGAGGGGCAAAGTGCAGTGAGAGGCCCTGGAGGAGCCGGCCGAGAGGCTGCAGCCTGGTGCACTCTACAGTGGTCTCAAGTTGCAGTGGGGAAGGTCTAGGTTGGATATTAGGAAACACTATTTCACTAGGAGGGTGGTGAAGCACTGGAATGGGTTACCTACAGGGCCGGCTCCAGGTTTTCTGCCGCCCCAAGTGGCAAAAAAAAAAAAAAAAGCCATGGCAGCGCGATCGCGCCACTCCACTCTTCAACGGCAATTTGGCGGCAGGTCCTTAGCTCCGAGAGGGACTGAGGGACCCGCCGCCGAATTGCCGCTGAAGACCCAGACATGCCGCCCCAATAGCGGACGGTGTGCCGCCCCTTAATATTGGCCGCCCTAAGCACCTGTTTCTTTAGCTGGTGTCTGGAGCCGGCCGTGGTTACCTAGGGAGGTGGTGGAATCTCCATCCTTAGAGGTTTTTAAGGCCTGGCTTGACAAAGCCCTGGCTGGGATGATTTAGTTGGTGTTGGTCCTGCTTTGAGCAGGGGGTGGGACTAGATGATCTCCTGAGGTCTCTTCCAACCCTAATCTTCTATGATTCTCTGAGTCTATGATACACAGGTGGTGCCAGGGTTTCCCTCGTGCCGCAGAAGCGGGAGTTGGGGTCTATTGGACTGAGCCAGGACGCCTGGGTTCCACTTCTGCCTCATTGCGTGACCTCAGGCCAGCCACTCTCGGCTGACTGCCAGAGCCTTTGTTCTGGGGAGCCCCAGTTGGAGACACTTGAGGCCTGATAGGAAGTGCCAAATGCCCTCTGCTCAAGCTGCAATCAATGGGCATTGCAGGGGCTCAGCACCCCTGGAACGTCCCGCCTGAGATGCCTCAGGCTGGGCTCCCAAACCGAGGGTGGTCTCGTCGAGGCGGGCTGTTAGCTCGTCCAGGCAGGACCTGTGTGACCAGCGTCCAGCCCAGCAGGGCCCCGCTCTCGGCTAGGGTCTCCAGGGGTACGTCAGCAGCGCAATGAAAACCACGCGCCACAAATCTCAGAGCCCGGGTCAACTGGCTCAGGCTGGGGCTAATACCAGGGCAGACGTTCCCGCTTGGGCGGGAGCCCAGGATCTGAGACCCGGCGAGAGGGGAGGGCTCCAGCCCGAGTGGGAACGTCCACACTGCTGTTGTTAACCCCAGAGTATGACCCCACAAGCCTGAGCCCATTGTCCCAGGCTCCGAGACTTACTGTCATGGGGGGAGGGGGGTTCAGTGTAGATGTACCCCTAGGTGAAATACAAATACTAATGGCCTCAATTGCTTTGTGCCTCGGTTTCCTCACCTGACCTACCCATGGGGAGTGAGGTAAACTAGGCCATGTTTGTAAAAAGCAACAGAGGGTCCTGTGGCACCTTTGAGACTAACAGAAGTACTGGGAGCATAAGCTTTCGTGGGTAAGAACCTCACTTCTTCAGATGCAAGTAATGGAAATCTCCAGAGACAGGTATATATCAGTGTGGAGATAACGAGGTTAGTTCAATCAGGGAGGGTGAGGTGCTCTGCTAGCAGTTGAGGTGTGAACACCAAGGGAGGAGAAACTGTTTCTGTAGTTGGATAGCCATTCACAGTCTTTGTTTAATCCTGATCTGATGGTGTCAAATTTGCAAATGAACTGGAGCTCAGCAGTTTCTCTTTGGAGTCTGGTCGTGAAGTTTTTTTGCTGTAAGATGGCAACCTTTACATCTGCTATTGTGTGGCCAGGGAGGTTGAAGTGTTCTCCTACAGGTTTTTGTATATTGCCATTCCTGATATCTGACTTGTGTCCATTTATCCTCTTGCATAGTGACTGTCCAGTTTGGCCAATGTACATAGCAGAGGGGCATTGCTGGCATATGATGGCATATATAACATTGGTGGACGTGCAGGTGAATGAGCCGGTGATGTTGTAGCTGATCTGGTTAGGTCCAGTGATGGTGTAGATATGTGGGCAGAGTTGGCATCGAGGTTTGTTGCATGGGTTGGTTCCTGAGTTAGAGTTGTTATGGTGTGGTGCGTGGTTGCTGGTGAGAATATGCTTAAGGTTGGCAGGTTGTCTGTGGGCGAGGACTGGCCTGCCTCCCAAGGTCTGTGAAAGTGAGGGATCATTGTCCAGGATGGGTTGTAGATCACTGATGATGCGTTGGAGAGGTTTAAGCTGAGGACTGTAGGTGATGGCCAGTGGAGTTCTGTTGGTTTCTCTTCTGGGCCTGTCTTGTAGCAGGAGGCTTCTGGGTACACGTCTGGCTCTGTTGATTTGTTTCTTTATTTCCTTGTGTGGGTATCGTAGTTTTGAGAATGCTTGGTGAAGATCTTGTAGGTGTTGGTCTCTGTCTGAGGGGTTGGAGCAGATGCGATTGTACCTCAGTGCTTGGCTGTAGACGATGGATCGTGTGGTGTGACCGGGGTGGAAGCTGGAGGCATGAAGGTAGGCGTAGCGGTCGGTGGGTTTTCGGTATAGGGTGGTGTTAATGTGGCCATCGCTTATTTGTACGGTGTTGTCCAGGCAGTGGACCTCCCGTGTAGATTGGTCCAGGCTGAGGTTGATGGTGGGGTGGAAGCTGTTGAAAGCATGGTGGAATTCTTCCAGGGCCTCCTTCCCATGGGTCCAGATGATGAAGAAGTCATCCATATAGCGTAGGTAGAGAAGGGGCATGAGTGGACAGGAGCTGAGGAAGCGTTGTTCCAGGTCAGCCATAAAAATGTTGGCATATTGTGGGGCCATGCGGGTGCTCATAGCGGTGCCACTGGTCTGGAGGTATATATTGTCACCAAATTTGAAATAATTGTGCGTGAGGATAAAGTCACAGAGCTCAGCAATAAGTTGTGCTGTGTCATCATCAGGGATACTGTTCCTGACAGCTTGTATTCCATCTGTATGTGGGATGTTTGTGTAGAGAGCCTCTACATCCATGGTGGCTAGGATGGTGTTTTCTGGGAGGTCACCAATGCATTGTAGTTTCCTCAGGAAATCTGTGGTGTCATGGAGATAGCTGGGAGTGCTGGTGGCGTAGGGTCTGAGTAGGGAGTCCACATATCCAGACAGTCCTTCAGTGAGAGTGCCAATGCCCGAGATGATGGAGCGTTCAGGATTTCCAGGTTTGTGGATCTTAGGTAATAGATAGAATAACCCCGGTCGGGGCTCTAAGGGTATGTTGATTTGTTCCTGTGTTAGTGTAGGGAGTGTCCTGAGTAGATGGTGTAGTTTCTTAGTGTATTCCTCAGTGGGATCTGAGGAAAGCGGCCTGTAGAATTGGGTATTGGAGAGTTGTCTGGCAGCCTCCTTCTGGTAGTCAGACCTGTTCATGATGACAACAGCACCTCCTTTATCAGCCTCTTTGATGATAATGTCAGGGTGGTTTCTGAGGCTGTGGATGGCATTGCGTTCTGCACGACTTAGGTTATGAGGCAAGCAATGTTGTTTTTCCACAATTTCTGCCTGTGCACGTCGGCGGAAGCATTCTATGTATAGGTCCAGACTGTCATTTCGACCCTCAGGAGGAGTCCATGTGGAGTTCTTCTTCCTGTGTTGTTGGTGGGAGGGTATCTGTGTATCAGTGCGCTGTTCAATGTTATCAAGAAAGTATTCTTTGAGTCGGAGGCGGCGAAAGTAGGCTTCCAGATCACCACAGAACTGTATCATGTTCGTGGGGGTGCTGGGGCAAAAGGAGAGTCCCCGAGATAGGACAGACTCTTCTGCTGGGTTGAGTGTGTAGCTGGATAAATTGACAATATTGCTGGGTGAGTTAGGGGTACCCCTGTTGTGGCCCCATGTGGCAGGTAGGATTTTAGACAGCTTACGGTCCTTTTTCCTTTGTAGAGAGGTGAAGTGTGTAATGTAGATCTCCTGTCTTATTTTAGTAAAGTCCGTTTGTGTGGAGGGTTGGTTATTTATGAGAGTCTCCAGGTTGGAGAGCTCTTTCTTGATGTTTTTCTGTTTGCTGTATAGGCTGCTGATCAGGTGGTTCCTCAGTTTCTTTGATAACGTATGGCATAATCTCTCACTGTGGTCTGTGCAGTATGTAGATAGCAATGGATTTTTCACCTTCAGTCCATTTGGTATGATGTCCATCTGTTTGCATTTGGAAAGGAAGATGATATCTGTCTGTATTTGTGCAAGTTTCTTCATGAGGTTGATAGATTTCCATTCCATACGGCTAAATGCAGTGCCTTGCATGGTGTCAAGTATCAGAGGGGTAGCCGTGTTAGTCTGAATCTGTAAAAAGCAACAGAGGGTCCTGTGGCACCTTTGAGACTAACAGAAGTACTGGGAGCATAAGCTTTCGTGGGTAAGAACCTCACTTCTTCAGATGCAAGTAATGGAAATCTCCAGAGGCAGGTATATATCAGTGTGGAGATAACAAGGTTAGTTCAATCAGGGAGGGTGAGGTACTCTGCTAGCAGTTGAGGTGTGAACACCAAGGGAGGAGAAACCGTTTCTGTAGTTGGATAGCCATTCACAGTCTTTGTTTAATCCTGATCTGATGGTGTCAAATTTGCAAATGAACTGGAGCTCAGCAGTTTCTCTTTGGAGTCTGGTCCTGAAGTTTTTTTGCTCTAAGATGGCAACCTTTACATCTGCTATTGTGTGGCCAGGGAGGTTGAAGTGTTCTCCTACAGGTTTTTGTATATTGCCATTCCTGATATCTGACTTGTGTCCATTTATCCTCTTGCGTAGTGACTGTCCAGTTTGGCCAATGTACATAGCAGAGGGGCATTGCTGGCATATGATGGCATATATAACATTGGTGGACGTGCAGGTGAATGAGCCGGTGATGTTGTAGCTGATCTGGTTAGGTCCAGTGATGGTGTTGCTGGTGTAGATATGTGGGCAGAGTTGGCATCGAGGTTTGTTGCATGGGTTGGTTCCTGAGTTAGAGTTGTTATGGTGTGGTGCGTGGTTGCTGGTGAGAATATGCTTAAGGTTGGCAGGTTGTCTGTGGGCGAGGACTGGCCTGCCTCCCAAGGTCTGTGAAAGTGAGGGATCATTGTCCAGGATGGGTTGTAGATCACTGATGATGCGTTGGAGAGGTTTAAGCTGAGGACTGTAGGTGATGGCCAGTGGAGTTCTGTTGGTTTCTCTTCTGGGCCTGTCTTGTAGCAGGAGGCTTCTGGGTACACGTCTGGCTCTGTTGATTTGTTTCTTTATTTCCTTGTGTGGGTATCGTAGTTTTGAGAATGCTTGGTGAAGATCTTATAGGTGTTGGTCTCTGTCTGAGGGGTTGGAGCAGATGCGATTGTACCTCAGTGCTTGGCTGTAGACGATGGATCATGTGGTGTGACCGGGGTGGAAGCTGGAGGCATGAAGGTAGGTGTAGGATTTCTGAATTCCCCTGTACAATATTAATTATTAACAAAAGCAGCAGACTACACACTGATTACATATACAGTCTTGACAGTGATGGAGTCCAGGGTACCCTCCCCGACAGCTCAGAAAAACCAGTGCTATATACACATGCGCACATGACGTTCCCCCAAGCCCGGACAAATACCCGTGGAAATGCCTTTAAAACAACTGAACACACGTGTGGAAGAGGAACACCGGCAGCTGGAACTATTTACAGACAGCTGGGAAGCGGTCGGCCACTCCACACAGCAGTGAGACATTAACAGAGCATTCTAAGAAGGGAGTGCAGTCGGGGGGGGGTGCCCCAACTGGAAACCAGATCAGCAGCTATGGAAGCCAGGCACGGGCCCTGAACCCACATGATTCATAAATAAATAAATAAGTTATCCTACAGGTTAGGACATTTTCCTTAAAAAACACAAACAAAAAATAACCCAAACCCCTGAAAATAAGTTAAAAACAAAAAAGTAAAAACGTTACCATTATAAACTACAATCCTCTGTACACCAAGCTTCGCTCCTGTATAATTCTGTACACATTTACAGCTCTATTGGGTTGCATTGTTTGTGCATCTGTGAGGACGCTCTGGCTTCTGAGGCTCAAAGCAAAGAGCTGAGGAAGGAAAGTTCCCACTAACAGCATACCTCGGAAACAACTAGCCAGGGTGCATTGGTTTCACCCGTGGCTGCTTCTGACCTGTTCCTTAAAAAGGGGACTATAAAATAAACCCAGGTAAATCTTGGAGAAGCAGAGGTGTAGGAAGATTCAAGTATTTCCCCCAGCACAGCCCAGATCGCAACTGAAGGCACTCAGAACACGGTGACACAGTGAATAAGACAGCTATTCAAATCAGTACCTTCCCTCCCCCTCCACAGCCAGTTTCCCCAAGCAAACCGTTCTTGCTAATTCTCTGGTCCTCGCTCAGTTCATATTCCAGGACTCAGCAGGTCAGGGACACTCCTGGATGTGCCCATAAGCAGGGCCGGCTCTAGGCACCAGCAAAACAAGCTGGTGCTTGGGGCGGCACATTTTTAGGGGCAGCATAGCCGGCGCCAGAATGCCGCCCCTAAAAATGTGCCCAGGCCGCCCTAGCTCACCTCCGCTGCTGCTGCCACGGCGCACGAAACAGCTGATTCACGCGCCGCTACTCGCCCTCCCTCCCAGGCTCTCAAGCCTGGGAGGGAGGGGGAGCAGCGGCGCGCGAATCAGCTGTTTCGTGTGCCGCGGTGGCTTGGGGTCTCCCCCTCCCTCCCAGGCTCTCAAACCTGGGAGGGAGGGGGAGATCCCGAGCGGCCGTTTCGCGCGCCACTGCTCCCCCTCTGTCCCAGGCTTGAGAGCCTGGGAGGGAGGGGGTGTGACGATGCGGCTCTGGCGGAACCCAACTGAGAGTGCCAACTCAGGACAAATTGCTAAAATAGGGCAGTCACAGCCCAAGGCCGGGGTTTTTCCACCTCTAAGGCAAACCAAACCAGCCAGACTAAGACTTCGGTCTCACCCCACTGGCTAACCGCAAGTCTCACAAGCAATCTCCTTATACACTCCAGTTTCCCAGTATTACCACCAGTGCCACACGTTATGGGGACAAATGGTTATAAAAACCAATACCCCAGTAAAAGAAAAAAGGTTCTCCTGATCCCAAAGGACCAAGCCCCAGACCCAGGTCAATATACAAGTCAGACCTTACCCACAAATCACGCTACTGCCAATCCTTTAGAATCTAAAATCTAAAGGCTTATTCATAAAAGGAAAAAGATAGAGATGAGAGTTAGAATTGGTTAAATGGAATCAATTACATACAGTAATGGCAAAGTTCTTGGTTCAGGCTTGCAGCAGCGATGGAATAAACTGCAGGTTCAAATCAAGTCTCTGGAATACATCCCCAGCTGGGATGGGTCATTCAGTCCTTTGTTCAGAGCTTCAGTTTGTAGCAAAGTCCCTCCAGAGGTAAGAAGCAGGATTGAAGACCAGATGGAGATGAGGCATCAGCCTTATATAGTCTTTTCCAGGTGTAAGAATACCTCTTTGTTCTTACTGTGGAAAATTACAGCAAGATGGAGTCTGGAGTCACATGGGCCAGTCCCTGCATACTTTGCTGAGTTACAAGGCTTATCTGCCTTCTCTCAATGGGTCCATTGTATAGCTGATGGTCCTTAATGGGCCATCAAGCAGGCTAGGCAGAGCTAATCTCAACTTGTCTGGGATGTCACCCAGAAGCATAGCATAAGTTTGCCATACAGACAGTATAGAGCCAATATTCGCCATACAGACAGTATAGAGCCAATATTCATAACTTCAACTACAAAACTGATACACACATATAGACAGCACAATCATAACCAGTAAACCATAACCTTGTCCTAGACACCCCATTTGACCCCCTTTATACAAGATTTGGGTGCCACTACAGGACCTTGGTTGCAACAATGATCTATACGGTCCCAGTTTATGTCAATAACGTCACAGGGGGAGAAGCGGCGCCCGCGCTGCGGCCACTCGGAGGCTCTCAAACCTGGGAGGGAGGGGGAGATCCCAAGCGGCCGCGGTGCGGGCGCCGCTTCTTCCCCTCCCTCCCTCCCTCCTAGGCTTGAGAGCCTGGGGAGAGGAGGCAGGGCTGGGGATTTGGGGAAGGGGCGGAGTTGAGGCAGGGCCGGGGGTGGGGTAATTAAAGAACCTGGGGGGGGAGGGCGGCCAAAATTGTTTTTGCTTTGGGCGGCAAAAATCCTAGAGCCGGCCCTGCCCAGAAGACATCAAAAAAGTCTACTGGCAAGACATCAAGTAAGGCAGGACCTAATGAGTTCAAGACCAGTCCACCTGGGATGGATGGTAACCTCCAGCCTCTCAGAAGATTCTCCAGTTAGCTGAGCTCTGGAATGAGAGATGAATGTTCCCATGTCACAGGCAGACAGTCACTGGTGAGAGTTTTCTCTTTTACACCCAACGGATGAGAGGAGCTGCTATTTGCCAGACTCCTGAATTAGACTGTGCAGGTGGATCTCTGCTGTTTTCTGTGGCAAGAGGACATCTTGCATCCAAGAATGATTTAGAAGATCTTCAAAGGATGGTCTATCGGAGGGCCTCAAGGCCAGACACCATTTAATGAGGTGCTGGCACTCTGGGGAGAGAAAACAAGCAGTTAATGAGACTGCACTGCTGAGTAATGTCTGTGAAGCCTACAAGCCTCCCTATTTTAGCATCTGCAAGTCTGCTTTGGGATCTGCCTTTCTTGCTTCACAGGACAGATTACCATGGCTGTTGCTAGGTGTGGTTTCTGAGTTACTCCCCTCACCCTAGTACATGGGTGAACCAGCTCCCATCTTTGGAAGGAGACTCCGAAAATACACAAGGGAGCAAATTTGCAATGCAAGTCCATGAGCAGCCCATCCTCCCCTGCCATTCACACCCAGGCTAATAGCAAAAATCAACTTTCCCTTCCCAGTGAGATGATTAAACCTGAGAGCTACTCGGTTGGTTCAATATATTTTGTCATTTCCACTTTCTGTAAGACTGCTTCAGCAGCCAGCTGCAGTAGCCACATTAAAGACCCCAGCAAGTGGCAGGAGAGTGAAGTGCTGAAGTGAACTACCACAGTGAGCTCTGAAGCAGCTGTCTAAGGCAGAGAAGACAGCGGGGTCCCCAGCACTTTGCTGGGATTCAATAGCATTAAACATCTCATTGAGTTTAAGACAAGAAGGGACCACTGGATCACTGGTTGCATGAAATGATGGTAATGCACTTCTATGGCATCATATTATCGCTTTGTCAGTGTGGCATTCAGGCTAAGCAGTTGTTTGCCCAACTCTAACACAACAAAGTAGAGTGGCTCACCTGGAGAGACCCTCTGTCGGAAGTAGACCTGGCCCCTAACAATCTCCTCATCATGTTCAAAGGGGATATCCCCGCAGACCATGTCATACAACAGGACCCCCAGAGACCAGACTGCTGCTGACCTGCCGTGATACCGGTGATAGCGGATCCATTCCGGGGGGCTGTACACTCTGGTCCCTGTAGAGAAGATTAGAGGATCATGGTTAGCAGAAATATTTCATATTTTCTTCTAAGCAGAGGAAATCAGAGCAACCAGTTATTCATTATTTTTTTCAGGTGTTATCAAGGTGCTTTTTAAGAGACCAAGTTAGGAACTTCAGCCCAAAATTTAGGTTGCAATATCTTAATATTGTTTAAACTTTCAGCCCAGTTTGATTGGGATTTAAACCCCCAGTAGTTTTACCAATTGCAGTGTTGCACTAGGGCATAGACTACAAGTGAAACAGAACCAAATGGTAGGGTTACCATATTTCAACAATCAAAAAAGAGGACGGGAAGAGCCCCGCCCTAGCCCCGCCCCCGTCCTGCCCTAGCCCCGCCCCTGCCCCTTCCACTCCCTCCCACTTCCTGCCCCCTCAGAACCCCCAACCCTCCCCCCCACGCCTTGTCCCCTGACTGCCCTCTCCTGGGACCCCTGCCCCTAACTGCCCCCCAGGACTCCACCCCCTACCTAAGCCTCCCTGCTCCTTGTCCCCTGACTGCCCCCTCCTGAGACCTTCCCCACATCCTAACTGGCCCCCTAGGACCCTACCACCCTACCTGTCCCCTGACTGCCCCAACCCTTATCCACACCCCCACCCCCTGACAGCCCCCTCCCAGAACTCCTGACCCATCTAAACCCCTCTGCTCCCTGTCCCCTGACTGCTCCGATCCCTCTCCCCACCCCTGCCACCTGACAGCCCCCCCAGAACTCCCAAACACCCCCCCCGCTCCTTGTCCCCTGACTGCCCCCTCCTGAGACCTTCCCCACATCCTAACTGGCCCCCTAGGACCCTACCACCCTACCTGTCCCCTGACTGCCCCAACCCTTATCCACACCCCCACCCCCTGACAGCCCCCTCCCAGAACTCCTGACCCATCTAAACCCCTCTGCTCCCTGTCCCCTGACTGCTCCGATCCCTCTCCCCACCCCTGCCACCTGACAGCCCCCCCAGAACTCCCAAACACCCCCCCCGCTCCTTGTCCCCTGACTGCCCCCTCCTGAGACCCCCCCCACCTGTACTCTGCCCAAAACCTTACACCCCCAACCCCCAGACAGCACCCCCCGAACTCCTGACCCATCCAACCCTCCCCCTGCTCCCTGTCTCTTGACTATCCCCCCAGAACCTCCCTGCCGCTTCTCTGACCCCCTGACCCCCTTATTGTGCTGCAGAGCGGCGCACTTGACAGCGGGGGAGGGGAGCAGGGTCGGAGCTCCAGACTGCTGGAGGCCGTGATCTGCCAATGCAGGGAGGGAGGGGGAGAGAGAGGAGGGGAGTGGTGTCAAGTTGCAGGAGAGAGGAGGGGGTAGTGGAGGAGGGGCTCTGGCTGCCGGAGCCCCGTGCGAGTGGCACGATCCGGCTGGCTGCCCTGTAAGCCGTGCGTGCTCTGCACGGGGGGAAATCCGGACATTGACAAATTCCCCCCGGACGCTATTTTTAACTGAAAAAAGCCGGACATGTCCGGGGGAATCCGGACGAATGGTAACCCTACCAAATGGAGTGCAAATAAACATGGTTTCCAGCTGCAATACAAGCCACAATAAGTAACAGGTTTCTTAAGGCCACTGTTATCCTGACTTTATCGCTGTCAATATAACCATTTCTCACTGAGGTAAAGAGAGAGGCAGCTTGCAGATGCTTCAGTCCATGGTGACCCAGTGCAGATGGAGCATTTGGGGAGGGGCTGAGGCCTTGTCTATTGCACTACAAGGAACCCTGACAACCTTTAGTCCTTTCTACATAAAAGGGTTTCCTTGCTTAACCCAAAGAAGGGCAGATACCTTGAAGAGTTTATTCCTTTTTTGGCACTGACGACTGTTGAGTCAGCCAGGTATAAAGCCAGCCTACTCCAAAACTGTGGACAAAGGTTTGTTGTACAACATCAAGGGAGTTAGTACAATTGGGCGTGTGATAATTATGCTTGGAACTCAGATTCCACCCTGCTTCTGGCCTCTGCAGATGCTTACGCCCTTTGCCTTTGTTGTATTTGATCTCTTCCCTTCTGGCAGGAAGAGGAGACTGAGGTCAGAGCTCAGTCTGGTTCCTAGCCACGTGACTGTTGTTTACAAACTTTGGGTTGTAAAAAATAACCTGATCTGCCACCAGGGGGCACCAGTAGCTTGGGAAGTTCCGCAGAAGAGAAGGTGCAAACCCATCCCTTGTCATCAACCGTTAAATTAAAAACAAAAAATGCAGCCCGGCAGAAGCAAAACAAACCCTCAACAACAAACTGTGATTTTTTTTTTTTTTTTTGAAACTCAACGGCCCTACCCTGAATATGCCTTCCCGGTCAGAAAGAATGTCTGCCGCCAGCAGCACAAGGCAGCTCTGGTTATTTGTCCCCCACACAGATCCCTGCACCCCTGCTCCAAGGTCAAACACTCCTCCCTGGGTCTGCAGCTCCCCCCTCCCCAAAGATTTGACTCAGGTGCCTTTGGGCAGCAGAGGAAAGGGAGCCAGCTGTAAGCAGATCTCCCGCAGATCCTATTTTACAACATTCATCCCGTGACAAAACACAACTTTCCAATGAAATGAATAATTTAGCGAGATGGTGGAGACAGCAGCTTCTCCTCTTGATCCACTCCCCACACTGGATGTCCATCCAGCCTCACAGAAAGAAACTGTACAAGAGCCCTCTTCTTTATCCTTGGGGCGGTGGGGGCAAAACATCCCCTCCCCCTGCATTCTAGCTGCTAGATTAGGTTAGGATCCAGCATCTAAGCAGCCATGGCTGCAGACAGGTTTAACTCAATCTTTCCCCATCTATGAGGTGAGGCAGATCCTGTTTGCACCACCCCAGGAGGGTGGAATACCAGCCAGATCCCTCCTGAAATGCTACAAATACGATGGACCTAGAGAAAACCAAACCATTGGAACCAGAGTCCAACTTTCTCCTCTCATTGCTAACAGGGACTCCAAAGATTGATGCTGGTGAGTTCACACCCAATTTCTGCCCTGTGCCTCCCCCGCCCCCGCTGCCCCCTGTGTGACATGGGCAGCTACCACCAGTGCCTGCGGTTAACACCCAACAAAAGGGCAAACACATTTGTGAAATGCTTTTTGGATACAAGGCAGGGAGGAAAACCCCAATGGTATCAAAGCTGCAGATCATACAACAGTATATTTAGCAAATGACAATGGCAGGGAGAGGAGGGAACAAAACATTCCCTGGCTGGGAAGTTACTGAACGTTTACAGGCAGGAACAACCCATTTCAGAGAGGAATTTCCCTGGCTTCCCTCCCTACGCAGATAAAATAGAAGGGGATGGAAATAGACACTCACCATCAAAATCAGTGTACATTGTGTCCTTGAGTAATGCCCCAGACCCCAAATCTATCAGTTTCAGTTCCCCGCTGTTCAGATCAATCAGGATGTTCTCGTCCTTGATATCCCGGTGCAATACCCCACAGCTATGACAGTGCCGAACCGCCTCCAGGACCTGGCGGAAAAAGCTGCGGGCCAGCTCCTCAGGGAGAGCACCCCGCTCCGTGATGAAGTCAAACAGGTCCTGCACAGGATCCGGTCGCTCCAAAACCAAGACAAAGCTGTCCGGTCTCTGAAACCAGTCCAAGAGCCGAATGACCCCGCGGAAGCCTGAGCCCACTTTCTTCAGGAGCAGGATCTCCATGGGCACTCTGCTCCCGCCAGGCTGCACAGAGAGAGAAAGGAGATCTCCATCAGAGGCAGGCAAATCGACCCACAAAGTCAAGAGCTACCTACGACACCGGCTGCAACCTTAACTACAGAGCCATGACCATGCAATGCAGAGCCACAGCAGATATTCCTGCCCTAGACACTTACCAGCTCTCCCCAGTCAGAAATCCAGTCCAGGGCCACGTGCTTGATGGCTACCTAGAACACAAACAGAACCAGACAGACAATCAGAATCAGGTCAGGCAACCCCAGAAAGAGGGGAGGCAAACAAGGGACCAATGGAAGGGATGCAAGATGGTGGTTATGCCAGGGCAAAGCAAAGGAGATGTAACTGGGTAAGGGACACAAAGGTGGAGATCAATAGAGCAGCGTGCATGGGGAGCGGGCTGCAGGGGTGGGGGTCACTGTCCAGGCTCTACTCACCGGGGCGCCGTCCGACAGGCGGGTGCCCGAGTAGACAGAACCAAAGCCACCACTGCCCAGCAGTGAGCCCACCTGGTACAGCTTCTCCAGGGGCTCCTTGTCCTTCCCTGCAGGCAGAGAGACACAGACACCAGGATCAGAACCAGCTGTGTCCTCAAAAGACCCGGCCAACCCTCCAAACCACAGCAACCCCACATCCCTCCTCAGAACGACCTCCCTCCCCGAACTGAACCAGCCTCACATCCCTCCCCAGATCAAACTGGATCAGACCCCCCAGCCCTCCTCAGACCAAACCCCCCAAACCGGACCAGACCCACATCCCTCCCCCGAACCGGACTCCTCTCTGAACCTACCCCTCTCGAACCGAACCTCCCCAATGCCCAGCAGGACGGGGCTCCTCCCGAACCGAACCCAGACCGCTCCGGGGCACCCCACTCCGGAGCCACCCCCTGCTGTCGATCCGAACCCAACCGGGCCTCACCTGACTGTAGCTTGGCCAGGTGCAGCTCCCCACCGGACCCAGAGCACAGGTGGGCCAGCGAGTTGATCTTGGAGAGCAGCATCCCCGCCCCGTCCCCTTGCTCCAGGGCCGGGGCCGAGACCGGAACTGGCACTGCCCGAACCGAACTGGGCGCCAGTGGCTCGGCTCTCAGCCCCGCCGGGTCGGAACCAAGGGGGTGGGGTCCGGGCTAGTGCGGGAGGGGCAGAGGCCGGGGGGAAGGGAGGGGACGCGAATGGGAGCAAGAGGGGGAAGGGGTCGGGGGAAGGGGAGACTATGGCGTGGGGCGGGGGGATGGGGCAGAGACTGAGGGGGATGAAAGGGGGGGAAAGAGGGAGTCGAGAGGATTCCTTCAATACTCTCAAAAGTGCTGTGAAGACCTGAGAAGGAAGGTGTTCTAGGTGGGCAAAATACTATTATTTGTGTAAAAATTCAAGAAGAGAATGGGTCTGAGTCTAGATTTCCCTGCATCATGCGTGGTCACTTACACCAGGGCTAAGTGAGCAGAAAGTCAGTATAAACTGCTGGCAGGCTGCTTTGCTTGCATCGTTTGCCCACTGTGCGTGAGTCTGAATGATTTACACAAGGTGTAAGGTGAAGGAGAATGGCCTCCAGTCTTTCTCGTTAACATTCAAGTGAGGCGAGGACGTGTCTTTTTTAAAGTTAGACAGAGATTCCTAGGACCAGATTTTCTAGGGCTCAGCAGACACGACTGGGGTCAGATTTTCAGAAGAGCCAAGCACTGAGCACATGAAAATCTGGCTCTTAGTTTCAGTGCCTAAACGGGACATGCTAACACCAGAGGGCAGTACAATTCTACAGCTGATAAGAAGCCAGGCCACCTACACCACCCTGCGTTATACACCTTACAGAGCCTCTCTTTTCTCCTGAACCAGCCACCCCCTAGGTGCCAGCAGGAGCCTCCCAGCTGGAAGTGGGCCAAAGACAAAGGCCAACTTTCGATTCTGAACAAGACTGAAAGTGAAGGGACAAGAATCAGTTCTCCCTCCTGTGCCCAGCCAAGCAGGGGAAGGAACTTAAAGCCAAGTGAAAGTTGAAAGTTAATTTTGTAGCTCCCAGCTGCAGCGAGATCAGCCCCTCCAAGGCAGGGGCAAAGTGGGGGGCACGTGTGCTGTCTCTTGAGTCCTATTAGAACAGAAAGGTTCAGAGTTTCATACTTCCATAGCCTTTAAAGTCAGAGGGGACCATGAGATTACCCAGTCCAGTGGTTCTCAAACTTTTGTACCAGTGACCCCTTTCAGATAGCAAGTCTCTGAATGTGACCCCCCTTATAAATTAAAAACACATTTTATATATATTTAACACCATTCTAAATGCTGGAGGCGAAGCAGGGTTTGGGATGGAGGCTGACAGCTCGCGACCCCCCATGTAATAACCTCGCGACCTCCTGAGGGGTCCTGACCCCCAGTTGAGAACTCCTGACCTAGTCTGACCTCCTCTATATCATGAGTTCACAACTTTTTTCTTTCTGAGGCCCCCACAACATGCTATAAAAACTCCTCGGCCCACCTGTGCCACAGAGGTACAAAAATAAAAAAACAGATTTTTTTTTTTTTTTTTTACTTACTTGGTGTGAAACGCGTTGCTGGTGCTGACCCACAGGCTGGGTGGCCCGCTGAGGTGAGTAAAAGGGCGGAGGTAGCACTCCCTCCCCCGAGTCCCGCCGCCTGGGGCAGATCCCCTTGAAACCTGCTCACAGCTACCCAGGGGGCTGCAGATCCCTAGTTGGGAATCACTGCCCAGAGAATTGCAGTTACTCTTGTACTGAGTCCAATAACTTGTGTTTGGCTAAAGCATGTCTTCCAGAAGGCACCCAGGCCTGATTGGACAACATCAAGAGATGGAAAATCCACCCCGTCCCTTGGCCGTTGGTGCCAATTGTTACCAGATGTGCCCATTACTTTGGGGTATGCTCATTTATTCGGGTTACTCCTCTGGGGAAGGGGGTTCTGTAATCCTGTCAATGTACTGCTTGTGTCACTTGTGTTTACATATGGAGCTCTACTTCTCCCTTCTGCAAGTCCCCTCCCAATGGAGCTATCTGGCAGGACCTAGGGTCCCTAGGCCTGGGTTACTTCCACCCCAGAACCGGATGAACACCCACACACCCACACTTACATTAACAGAGCAAGTCTGAGTGGACCGGGTCAATCAGCACTGTCAAGCTGACCCCTTATATGTCTCTGGACTCACTAGGCTGGGGGAAGCAGCACTTTCAAGCTCTCTCTCCTTATATGCCCCTGGGCTCCATGGGCTGGGTCAAGCAGCACTTTCAAGCTGTTACCCTTATGCGGCCCAAATTCAGCACGTCCCTATCCCCACTCCCCCAACACAATTGTACTGGCAGTAACCTACTCGATGAGCAAACCCTACAGTATTTTGGGCACTGCAGGGATCTTTAGCGTAGGTAAAAGAAGTGTTGCTGTAGAGTGAATGGGGGAAGCTAAAAACACAAACGAGTAAAGTTCAGCAAGAGAGAGAGAAGCAACCAACTTAACCATAGAAGTTATTTATTGAATAATAGTGATAACTACACCAGGAGAGCTAAACCAACATAACATACAGGATTAAAGGCTAATACCTAAGGTAGACAGGAAAACAGAGAGAGAGAGAGAGAGAGAGAGAGAGAGAGAGAGAGAGAGAGAGAGAAGGGGGTCTCACCGCTCCCTGAAGCTTGAACTGGTCGGGGTTCCCAGATGATGGTGGTAGCTGAGGGTCCTGAGGGCAAGAGGCAGGCAGAGTCCCCAGTACCATCAGTGAGGAGATGGAGTTCCAGTGGAACTGATGCATAGTTTGGATCTAAGCATCAGAACCCTGACTAGAGGGTGAGTAGTGATTTTTGTAGAGAAAATACAATGGTTTAAGGGAGAACACTAGATTTGTTTATAGGTAAGCTGATGACTCAAGGGTTTTCTTTAGACTAGACAATAGGAGCTGATCACTCTTGGCTATGGGTGGTGTTTTCTTCCAGGGAGTTCACAATACAACATTCTTAACAGTCACCAGGTTTGGAATTTCTTCCCCTTTGTTCCCAGACAAACGTTTGGAGATTGGGGTAGCTCCCTCCATGGGCAAGTCATTACCCCCAACAGACACAGTCCTAAGAACACTTCCTTCCTGGGTTTTAGCTGAGTCCAGAACCACATCTGGCACAACTGACAAATCCTCAGTCAGCATAAACTCAGAGGTACTTTCTGCCTGCTCCACAGACAAAACACTGGAGCCATTTTCTTCCCCAGCAGTTAAACTGCTTTTCTGACTAGACAAACAGTTTGAACTTCCCTCCCCATTGTCACAGACCACATGGCTTTTTACAGACAAACACTGGGAGACTGGGATGGCTTTCTTAACAGGCAAATTGCCACTCCCAAGAGACAAACCATGGGAGACAGTTTCTCCCTCATACCCGTTGAGCTGAACCTGCTTAGTGGTGGGTCTCCCTTCGGAGATCCTATTCGCTAGCAATTTGGCTAACATTCCTGGGTTCCCCACTGTAGCCCTCACAGTGGGTCTCCTCAATACGTCGCACTGTCTTTCATGAGTCAGGCTGGATACTGCACCCTGGTTCCCCAAGAACACAGAGGTGTCTGGTATCACAATGATTAATCACCCGCATTGTAACAAATGCGTGCCTTATTTCTAACGTGCCTCGTTCCTAATGGGACAGGTCCTGATTCCTGACGGGGCTCACAGGCACTAGCAGCAATCATCATCGTGATGTCTTACATAGAGGTCAGCCTGAGTCACTGCCCCCCGCCTCCAAAACCCCAACATCTGGCAGTCGGCATCTCACTTTCATAAATGGCCCCTCTCTTTATAATGGGCTGGAAAAGACTTAAGATCAAAACTAGGGTTACCATTCGTCTGGATTTACCCGGACATGTCCTCCTTTTTGTGTTAAAAATAGCGTCCGGGGGGGGGGGGGGGGGGAATTTGTAAATCACTCAAAATGTCTGGGATTTCCCCCCCAGGCAGAGCGAGGCGCGGCTGGGAGGGCTGCAGGAAAGTCAGCCGCTTGCATGGGGCTCTGGCAGCCAGAGCCCTTTCTCCGCAGCTTGCCGGGCTGGACTCCGGAGCAGCTGTAGAGCTCCTCCTCCCCGCCCCCCGCCCATTCTGAGCCGGCCGGCCTGCCGGGCCGTTTGCATCGGGCCTCGGCAGCTCCTCCTCCCCGGCAGCCCAGCGCCCCGCTCCGGCAGCACTGTGCAGGGGCAGGGACCGGGTTGTGTGTTGCGCTGGGGAGCGCAGCCACGTGTCCGGCTCCGCACAGAGCCCAACACCCTGTTCTGAGCGGCAGGGTAAGGGGGCCAGGGGGCAGGAGAAGGGGCAGGGAGGTTCTGGAGGGGACAGTCAAGAGACGGGGGAGGGGTCGGGAGTTCAGGGGGGGCTTTTTGGGGGGGTGGAGAAGGTTTTGGGCACTCAGGGTACAGGTAGGGGGTAGGGTCCTGGGGGGCAGTTGGGGGGGGTCTTAGGAAGGGGCAGTTAGGGGATAAGGAACAGGGAGGCTTAGGTAGGGGGTGGGGTTCTGGAGGGCAGTTAGGAGCAGGGGTCCCAGGAGGGGGCAGTCAGGGGACAAGGAGCGGGGGGGTGGGGGGTTGGGAGTTCTGGGGGGGAGCTGTCAGGGGGCAGGAGTGGGGAGAGGGATCGGAGCAGTCAATGGGACAGGGAGCAGAGGGGTTTAGATGGGTCAGGAGTTCTGGGGCGGGGCTGTCAGGGGGTGGAGAGTGGTTGGATGGGGCGTGGGAGTCCCAGGGGTCTGTCTGGGGGTGGGGGGGGTGGATAAGGGTTGGGGAAGTCAGGGGACAAGAGGCAGGGAGGCTTAGGTAGGGGGTGGAGTCCTGGGGGGCAGTTAGGGGCAGGGGTCCCAGGAGGGGGCAGTCAGAGGACAAGGAATGGGGGGAGGGTTGGGGGTTTAGAGGGGGGCGGGAAGTGGGAGGGGCAGGGGCGGGGCTAGGGCGGGGCTCCTCCCATCCTCTTTTTTGCTTGCTGAAATATGGTAACCCTAATCAAAACGCATCCCCCCCCTCCAAAGATTAGGTTGATCAAAATCTGCAACCAGCTTTTGCAGCTGGAGCTCAGCTTTCTCTTCCATCTGGTTAGCAAACTCCCAATGCACCGTAACACAAATCATGTCACCGAGAGACAACACAGCTTTGCTCCGGTAGCAGAGGCGCTCATAGCCCTTGGCAAACCACGAATGCACTAAACCTCACAACTTCACAATCAGCAGGAGGTCAGATCAATATCACTAGTCCTGGTTTGCAGAGGGGGAAACTCTGGCACAGCGAGTCCAAAGGTCAATGTTTTCTAAAGCGGCGAACGATTTGGGGCACCTCCAGTTATGGGACACCTTGGTGCCTGATTTTCAGAAGCATGAAGTGCCTATAAGTGCAGCAGAAGCCAATGGGGGCTGTGAATGCTCAGCATCTCTGCAAATCAGGCCTACTTACTCTGGCCCGGGGAACTGAGCCACCCTGAATCTGTGGACATGCTTGAAAATCTGGTCTAAGTGCTCAGGGTCTGCCCCAACTCCCACTGAAGTCTGTGGAAAGATTCCTTTCCATGTCAGTGGTCACTGGATTGGGTCCTTCGCAATCCATCTGTTCCATCCAGGCCTCAGGATAAGAAGATAGAGAAAATTCCCTCTCCCTGGGAATTTTACCTCTGGCTTCTTCACAGATTGGCCCCACAGGCTTTGTTCCTTGGGGAAGCTGTTTGGGAATGACTCAGATGAAATCAGCCCCAGTTACAAGACATTCCCCTCCTCCCTGATGGGCTAAGCCAGCATCCCAATTACTGCTCCCCAAAGGAAGGTGGTGCCCAGGTTTTAACCCCTTACTTGCCATCTCGCAGTGGGGCAGGAGAGGAAAAGTTTGACTTTAAGGTTTTATTCTGCCCAAATCATGGTTTTCCCATGAAAGGTGAAATGCAGCCCAGGGCAGAGGGCCCACATAGGGCTAGACCAGCAAATGAACGCAGGGACAGATAGTCAAGGACTCAGCACCTGCAACTGGGACATGGTTTTCCAATAAGCTCATTCAGGCACCCAAGTAAGGGTCAGATTTCAGCAGTGCCCAGTCCCCAGTCCCGAGAGTGCAAACATGTCGGAAAGTCCTGCCCTTAAGGCCTATTTTGAGGACTTAAGTAGTGCCAAGGCCTCGGGCGAATGGCACTCTAAAATGATAGCTATGGAGTCCCGCTAGCATGTGCCAATGACGCACATAGAGGAAGGCATGAGCCTAGCAGGACAAATATAGGGCAATACACAGACTGAGGGAGGGGATGAAATGTCACCTGCTGCCTGAGGGGACTGAGTATTCACTCAATAAATAGTCAGCAAGCTGAGGAAAGGCACCAATCAGCAAAGGGAGCCAGGATCCAGCTGTCGGAGGCCAGCTCCCCGTTCCTGTGTGACATGAGTTTGGTGGGACTCAGCCCAACTCCCAGCAGCCAGGTATTCACCTCACACAAGCATCACAATCAGCAGTGACTCAAGCTGCCTGATCAGCAGCCTCAGCGGAGAAGGCAAGGCCCTATTGAGACTAAATCCCCCCATCAGGCCCTCCACAGCTGAGTCTCATTGACAGAGTAGGATGGGAGGAAGCTGGCCACAGGCCGAAGCAGAGCAGGAGGGACGGGAGGAAGCCTCCATTAAAAGAACCAGAAGTCCTAGAGATGACTCCAGCCCTCAGCTCGAAAGCCTCACAGAACCCTGAGGGCGTTCGTCTCCAGCCCAGGTCTGTCACTAGTAAGCACAGAGCAGGGAGGGAATACTACAAAGTTTATGGTAATACTGGTTCTGGGGGTAACCATGGTAGGGAGTGATGGGATGGAATAAAAAGCGTGCGAGCGGTTAGGGAGCTCCCACTGGGGTCAGATATTTACGGCTGGGGGTGGGGTTTGTAAGGGCCAACGGAGGAGTATTTAGGGGAACTGGTGCTGCTCACCCAGTGTGGCAGGGATGGGTATGCTAGGCCCGATTGTGCTTTCAGTGCCGCCGGTATAAACCTACAGGTGAAGAGGAGCTCTGGCCTACATACTATGTAAGGCGAGAAGGCTCCGGCACAGCGCGACGCCAGCGAAGTCAAGAGTTACTCCAGGCTGCCGCTGGCCCAGGGTTTGCATTGAGAAGGATTCTGAGACGAAGCTGACGAGACATGGTCCGGGAGCTAAGGGAGCGCAGGTGTGAGTGAGCGCACGTCCGCTCATGATTATTAGTTATTATTGGTACTGTGGGCGGGGGCGCACCCAGGGAGCAGGGCCCCCCTGTGCTAGGCGCTGTACAAACACAGTTCCAAAGACTGTTTACTGCTGAGGGCTCCAGCATAAAATGAGAGAGAGCCAAGACCGTGTAACACTGAGGCTTTATTCACCCCTCTACCCCCGACATGTACTGGCCTCTCTCATCAAGCACTTCCTGCCAGTAGAGTTCCCAGATATGAACCTCTCCACACTGTCATCCTCTGATGCCTCTGTGACGGGTTGGATCACAGAAAACCCCTTGGGAGCTGCCACCCGATGTGCCAAGACTACCCCTGCTTCTGTTTTCCCTGCCAGCTCAGGACTCCAGCACCCTGTCTTGCTGAGCCAGACACTCCTGTTTGGCTCCAGACACAGATCCAGGGTCTGAATCACTTGTCCCAAAGCTGCAGGTTACCCAAAAACAGCTTACAGAAGTGCGCTTGTCTTTAGCACTCAGATGCTCAACTCCCAATGGAGTCTAAACCCAAATAAATCCCCCGTTTTACCCTGCATAAAGCTTATGCAGGGCAAACTCATAAATTGTTCGCCCTCTATAACACTGATAGAGAGATATGCACAGCTGTTTGCTCCCCCAGGTATTAATACATACTCTGAGTGAATTACTAAATAAAAAGTGATTTTATTAAATACGGACAGTAGGATTTAAGTGGTTCAAAGTAGTAACAGACAGAACAAAGTAAGTCACCAAGCAAAATAAAATAAAATGCGCAGATCTATGCCTAATCAAACTGAATACAGATAATTTCCTCACCAGTTCCAGAGTGCTCCCTTTTACAGGCTAAGCTCCTTTTAGCCTGGGTCCAGCAATCACTCACACCCCCTGTAGTTACTGTCCTTTGTTTCAGTCTCCTTCAAGTATCCTGGGGGGGGGGGGGGGGAGAGGCTCCTTCTTTAGCCAGCTGAAGACAAAATGGAGGGGTCTCCCACAGGTTTAAATAGACTCTCTCTTGTGGGTGGAGACCCCCCTCCTCCCTCCTATGCAAAGTCCAGCTCCAGGATGGAGTTTTGGAGTCACCTGGGCAAGTCACATGCCCCTGCATGACTCAGTCTTTTTAGGCCGATGCCATTGTCCACATGGCATCTTGCATGTCTCCAGGAAGACTTCTCATGTGGATTGGAGCATTCCAAGATGCATTGTTCCCTAAGTGTCTCCTGATCAGGTACTTAACCTGGTGAATTCCTTCCTAAAGAAGCTGACCAAATGCCTCACAAAGCTTACTTAGAAATCAAGCAAGCATACAGCCCATATTCTTAACCTCGAGTAGAAAATGATATATATGTACAAATAGGATGAATAGATATAGTAGACCAGAACCTTTACGGAGATATGTTACATGGCACAGGCAGCACAAAACATATTCCAGCTATGTCATCCATACATTTATAAGCACCCCCTCCCCATAAAGCCTTATAGGGTACACTGTCACAGCCTCCTACTGGGAAGCTGTCTAGCGCAACACTCTCAGATGCACTGGTACTTATGTTGCCCATGAATGCCTCAGGAACCCGTTGACTGGGCTGGAACAAAGCGTTATGAGGCCGTCTTATGTTGGATCAGTGCCGGAGTGGTGTCGGTGCTTCAAGGAGCTCATCTCTCTTGTGATAGTAGGGTTACCATCTGCCCGGGTTTCCCCGGACATGTCCGTCTTTCTTAGCTTTAAATGGCCGTCCGGGGCGGATTTCTAATAAGGTAGAAATGTCCGGAATTTCCCCCTTCCCCTCATGCAGAGTGCGGCGCGGCTGATTGGACGGCTGTGCCTGATTGAAAGCCACTCGCAGCCACTGGGGCCTCTAGCAGCCAGAGTCCCTCCTTCTCCCCCGCTCCCTCCTCCCCCGCACAGCAGCGCCTTATCTGTTTGTCTGCACGTGGAGCCCGCAGCTCTCCCTCGGCCTGGTGCGGGGGGGCAGGCAAGGGACAGGGAACGGGGGGGTTAGATCGCTCGGGGGTTCGGGGGGGGCTGTCAGGAGAAGGGGGTGTAGAGAGCGGTTGGGGCAGGCAGGGGACAGGAAACGGGGGGGTTAGATCGGTCGGAGGTCCTGGGGGGGCTGTCAGGAGAAGGGGGTGTAGAGAGCGGTTGGGGCAGGCAGGGGACAGGGAACGGGGGGGTTAGATCGGTCGGGGGTCCTGGGGGGGCTGTCAGGAGAAGGGGGTGTAGAGAGCGGTTGGGGCAGGCAAGGGACAGGGAACGGGGGGGTTAGATTGGTCGGGGGTCCTGGGGGGGCTGTCAGGAGAAGGGGGTGTAGAGAGCGGTTGGGGCAGGCAGGGGACAGGGAACGGGGGGGTTAGATTGGTCGGGGGTTCTGGGGGGCTGTCAGGAGAAGGGGGTGTAGAGAGCGGTTGGGGCAGGCAGGGGACAGGGAACGGGGGGGTTATATTGATCGGGGGTCCTGGGGGGGCTGTCAGGAGAAGGGGGTGTAGAGAGCGGTTGGGGCAGGCATGGGACAGGGAACGGGGGGGTTAGATTGGTCAGGGGTTCTGGGGGGGCTGTCAGGAGAAGGGGGTGTAGAGAGCGGTTGGGAGCAGGCAGGGGACAGGGAACGGGGGGGTTAGATTGGTCGGGGGTCCTGAGGGGGCTGTCAGGAGAAGGGGTGTAGAGAGCGGTTGGGGCAGGCAGGGGACAGGGAACAGGGGAGTTATATTGGTCGAGGGTTCTGGGGGGCTGTCAGCAGAAGGGGTGTAGAGAGCGGTTGGGGCAGGCAAGGGACAGGGAACGGGGGGGTTAGATTGGTCGGGAGTTCTGGGGGGTGCATAACTTGAGCAGGTGCAGAACTTTTGGATTCTTTTAAGGGAGGAAGCCAAACAGAGTCACGCCCCATCCTAAAGTGTAGGATCTAGGGCTGGCAGTAATGCATCCCTGCCCGATGTGGGGTCGGAAATCTCTTCATTGCCCGAACAGGCCAAGGAAGCACTACTGATTTCTTGGCCATGGAAACAAGTCCTCTCCCAGGCCCTTGTCCTAGGTGCTGGTCTCCAGCATGGGGAAGCAGTCACCTTTTGCTTGCTCTAGGCAGGTGGATAGTTTGGTTTCTGCCAATATCGGGGCCAGGTGCCTTCTGTTTGGCCATAGTTTCTAACTGTTAGATTAGCCCACTGTTACCTTCTGGT
>NW_027053194.1:0-47000 GCF_011386835.1 Chrysemys picta bellii | reverse complement strand
CCGCCGGCACAGACATCAGCTAAGTGACTTACTGCAGGGTTCTCGTCGGGGGCGGGGGGGGCCTAGGCTCCCGCAGCGACTCAGGGGCTTGTGAGCTAGGGCAGGTAGCTAAAGGGTCTGGGCAGGGGGCTGGAGGTCAGGAAGGCAGATGGGGACAAGGGCTGGGTGAGAAAAAGGGGGGTGTGGGCGGGGGCAAAGATGGGAGGAAGGGGGCGTGGGCGGGGGCCACACCTCGACCAGCCACAACTGAGCTAAAGCTCTTACCTGTATCTTCACTAGGAGCAGGTTTAGCTGACCCACAGTAGATCCACCTGACCTAAACCCCAGCCCGTGTCTTAGTCCAGGCAAAGGGCCGGTGTCCTCCTCAGCGCCTGGCCCAGCTCGGTCAGGTGCTAAATTGAGCGAGAGGGACATAAAAATCTGCTAGGCGGCTTTGACATGCTCAGGCTGGCGCTCAGATCCCAGCTGTAAAGCAGGGGAAACATTCTGTGCTCCCAAGTGCACCAAACGCCACAGCCCCCCGCCCGCCCTTCAGCTGAGGGGACGAAAGGCTTTCACCAACATTCATTAATGAAGCTTCACGCCCCTTGGCAGGAGTGGTAGCATCCAGAGCCTTGTGCTGCTGACCGGGAAACTGAGGCACAAAGAGGCAAAATGACTCAACCGAGATCACACAGTGACTCTGGGAATCTGACATTTCTTTGTGCCAGACAAAGGCAGAACCCCTTCCATGCAAAACAGCAACTAACCTGGGAAGGGAAGCAGCGTGTGTGACCATCAGAGCATCCCCCGTTTAGTTTGGCTACTAAGGAGCACAGCCCTAAAGTCACCATATAACCCCCTGTTCATATGTTACATTCCATGCAGCTATCCATTCTTACCAAGGGCACGAAGCCATGTCGGAGGCAGTGGGGGCTGCCCGGCAAACCCTGAAGCCGGTAGCGCTAGGGCAGCTGTTTCGTGTGGCTGGGAGGGAGGAGGGGGAATGCAGGGCGCTCAAGGGAGGGGGCGGAGTTGGGGCGGGGACTTTGCGGGAGGGGCGGAGTTGGGGCAGGGCCGGGGCAGGGAAGGGGCGGAGTTGGGGCGGGGACTTTGGGGGAGGGGTGGAGTTGGGGCAGAGCCGGGGCAGGGAAGGGGTGGAGTTGGGGCGGGGACTTTGGGGGAGGGGTGGAGTTTGTACAAAGGGGACACTGACCTGCACTGTGAAGCGCTTAGCGATCTATGGAGGAAAAGTGCTATATCACAGTGAGGGATTAGTATTAATTCCTTTTCTCTTCCTCCCCGTTGTGAGCCCCAGCTACTGCCATGAAGACCCCTGTGTTCCAGAAAGAACGTCAACCAAATGCTTCCCGAGTGACCTACTCAGGGTGCCACTTGCCCCCATCCGGCCAGGAGGTAAATATCAGAGTGTGGCCGACCTACCGGGTTGACCAAAACAATCGCTTGCCCTTTATCCACAAACCTGATGATTCTCAGACCCAGTTTTTGGTCTCCACCAACCGTCCCGCTTGGTAGCAGAGTTTTAGTAGCAGAGGCTGTAGTGAGGACTCGCAGGGCTAAGATCATGCTAAAAACACTGTGGAACATTCATAGATCAACCTAAAGGAACAGAATGCATTGTGGGATATGTTGGCCTTGCCTATCTTTATCATGTGTGCAACTTCCTGGGGGATAGGGTGACCAGACAGCAAATGTGAAACATCGGGACTGTCCCTATAAACCTATGTAAGAAAAAGGCCCAAAAATTGGGACTGTCCCTATAAAATCGGGACATCTGGTCACCCTACTGGGGGAGGGAGCGGGGGTTGTTTGCAAATTAGCAAATAACCAAACAACAATAGTCACTCCCCGAATTAACGAGGTTTGGCTAGACAGTTACTAAGGGGTAGATGGCGCTAGGTGCCGCTGTTGGCTAATGGTGATATCTGTAGCAGTGAGACGTTTCTGTACTTCCACAGGGCTGGGCTAGCAAGGACTTGGCCCTGCAGGCAGCAGGTAGGTGTTTTGGCAGAGCTGGGGCAGGGAGGAGGGAGCAGAATTGGACTGGCAGGGGATACTCCAACCTCGGACAGCAGTGCATTGGCAGAGCGGGTGGGAGCTGTGCTGGAGTGGCTGGGAGCGTGGCAGGCCATGCTCATGGTGTATGGACCGGTCTCTGTGGGTGGACCACAGATTGCAATAGCACAAGATGTTGCAGGTCCGATTGAGGTGTGTTGTCAGAGCTGGGGGAGGCAAGTGCCCACAGCAGCAGCCCCGCAGCATCGTGCCTGGGCCCAGGCAGCTCTGTCAGCCTCCTGCGTTCAAGAGACCCGATTTCACTCCAAAGAGGAGAGCATTTCCGGAACAAGCGCCTTCGTTCCCAGCCCACTCACAGTAACTGCCCCGGCCGCATGGCTGCCTGCCATGAGCAGAGTCTGGGTGTGACGCTGCATTTCTTAAGGGAACCTGCCTCACAGCTCTCTCTCTGTTCACAGAGTGACACTCACACAGGGGAAGGGCCCGGAAGGAAGTCTGCCTTGATACGGTTTGCGTCCAGGTTGCGGGGCAGACACAGCAGGAGCTGACCACATCCCCAGCTTCACACTCCCCATTCTTATAGCACCGCCGGGTCCTTTGTTAAGGTCAGACGTCGGCAGCCGAAAAGGAGCTTTACATCTTCTATCACCAGAATCTCATTCAAAAAGGAAAACAACCAAAGGCAGAAGGCCTAGAGGCCAGCCAGGCCTGGGGCCAGTTGTGCTGGGGACTCCAACAGACAGAGCTAGTGTCTTCCTAGATGCCAACCACACATGCCCATGGGCTGAAATCAGAGCACATGGAAAAAGCTAACGTTAGCGTCATATCAAAGCATCACTCCAACTAGTAGAAACATTGTCTACACCCAGTGGTCTCTGGTAGCCATTTGTGATACGCTGCATGCACAGAAGGGAAGAAGGGAGGTTAGTTCTGTGGGACAGTGAAGAACAGAGGAGATATGTGGATTTTTTTCATGAATTGTCTCTTTGATTGCAATCATGAAATCTGCCACATGGATGCAAGGAGTTAACTCAGTCCTAGGTGGTTTTGTTGTGCGGGGGGTCCTCACAGTGTTTTTGTTTCATTTTCTTGTTCGGCTGGGCAGCGCTCGAGGGTTTGGGGTTTTTTGTTTTTATGTTGTTGTTGTTGTTGTTTCGGCCGGGCAGCGCGGGGGCGTTTTCGGTGGCACGACACTGGGGGGGTTGGGGCTTTCGGTGGCCCGGCCCAGTGCTCCGGAGGTTTGGGCGGCCTGGCCCGGCCCGGCGCCCCAGGGGTTTGGGCAGCCTGGCGCAACGGTAGGGGGCGGGGGTTGGGGCGGCCCGGCATGGCGCTCAGGGGCGGGCGGGGGTTTGGGCGGCGTGGCGCTGGCGGGTGGGCGGGGGTTTGAGCGGCCCGGTGCGGCGCCGGGGGGGGTGCAAGTGTTTGGGCGGCCCGGCGCGGCGCTGGGGGGGGGCGCGGGGGTTTCGGCAACCCAGCGAGGTGCTTGGGGGGGACGGGGGTTTGGGCGGCCCGGTGCAACGCTCGGGGGGATGGGGGGTTGTGCGGCGAGCTGCTTGGGGGGGGCGGGGGGTTGAGTGGCCCGGTGCAGCGGCTGGGGGCGGGGCAGGGGGTTTGGGCGGCCCGGCGTGGCGCTGGGGGTGGGGCACGGGGGTTTGGGCAACCCAGAGAGGCGCTCGGGGGGGAGCGGGGGTTTGGCCGGCCCGACGCAACGCTCGGGGGGAGCGGGGGTTTGTGTGGTGAGCTGCTCGGGTGGGGCGGGGGTTTCGGCGGGCTGACGCTCGGGGGGGGCGGGGGTTTCGGCGGCCCCGCACTCGGGGGGGGAGTGGGGGTTAAGGCGGCCCGGCGCGGCACTCGGGGGGGTGTTGGGCGGCATGGCACATGGGGGGGCTGGGTTTGGGCGGCCCAGCGCAGTGCTGGGGTCGGGGGTGTTACGGCATGGCGGCGCTCTTCTTTTTTGCCTGGGGCGGCAAAAAAGTTCGAGCCGGCCCTGCCTGAAGCTCACAGAGAAGCAGGGCCTGCAGAGAAAGAGACTGTTAGTGGCCCCAGAAGAGCTGGGGTACGAGGGCTAAGTCGGGCCTACCTAATTCTGGAGGGAAATTGTCTACATGGTCAGTTAGTGCGCAGCAAGTTAGCGTGCTCTAGATTCACACCCTGGCTTGCTGTGCACTAACTCGCCCTGTGGATAAGCCCTGAGAGAGGTGCAGCTCATCCCTGAACCGGGACAGGAACAAACCATCAACTTCCACCCTTTCAGTTTACGGACACTGGTCCAAAATTTTCCATTGCAAGATTTTTCCTGTTGAGAGAAAATGGCCTTTTTGTAGCAAAAAAGTCCATTTTCACCTGCACTGTTTGGGGGGTGTAGCAATGTGGGACTCACCCCTGCGGCACCTCCTGCTGGTCATCTCAGGGAATTACCTCGCCAGCCTCCGGAACGCCCTCTGCAGGCCAGTGATCCCCCTTACCGCTGGCCCCGTGTCCCTCCCAGACCCCGGTGCCCTTTTATCTGGGGTGCTGCCCCCTGGCAATGCCCCCACACTCTGCCTCTGGGTCTCCCCTCTCTGGGGAACCCCCAACCCTCTAATCCCCACCTTGCCTCACTCTGGGCTACTGCCAGTCACCGACTAGCCCCCGCGCCGTGGGGCGGGCTGCAGGGTCAGCCACTCATCATAGGCAAGGTCAGGTCTGGACCTGCTGCCTCTCTCTGCAACCCAGTGCCTCTATGGGGCCTTGGATAATGTTACCATACGTCCGGTTTTTCCCGGACATGTCCGGTTTTTTGGTAATCAAACCCCCGTCCGGGGGGAATTTCCAAAAAGCCGAACGTGTCCGGGAAAAATACTCCCAGCTTTGCCGGCATCCCTGGTTTACCGTAGAGCAGGCTCTGGCGACTGCTGCTGCTCCCTGACTCCTCAGCTCTGTGCAGCTGAAGAGCGGAGTTGTCCAAGTGCTACCGGCTTCACGGTTTGCCGGGCAGCCCCCAGACCTCCAGACCCTGCCCCCGGCCGGGCACTTCCCCTCACGGACTCCGGCTGCGCTGGGGAAGTGCCCGGCCGGGGGCGCAGTGGGTCTGGAGGTCTGGGGGCTGCCCAGCAAACCGTGAAGCCGGTAGCGCTCGGGCAGCTGTTTCGTGTGGCTCGGAGGGAGGAGGGGGAATGCGGGGCGCTCAAAGGAGGGGGCGGAGTTGGGGTGGGGACTTTGGGGGAGGGGTGGAGTTGGGGAGGGGAAGGAGCGGGGCCAGAGCCCCGTGGAGTATCCTCTTTTTTAAAACCTTAAGTATGGTAACCCTAGCCTTGGACAAGGCCCTGCAGCCTGGGGAGTTGTCAGCCTGG
Source organism: Chrysemys picta bellii (assembly GCF_011386835.1). NCBI lineage: Eukaryota > Metazoa > Chordata > Testudines > Emydidae > Chrysemys > Chrysemys picta. The sequence goes on along the minus strand of NW_027053194.1, from coordinate 41,652 downwards.
AGCCCCCCAGCCCCTCTGGCCTTTCCCCAGCCCTGCCTCACTCTAGGCACCTCTAGGTAGGCCCCCTCCCTCGAGGCAGAGAGAGTCTGTCTGCTCCTGGCCCACGGTCCTCTTATAAGGGCAGGCTGTCTCTGCTATACTCCTGCATTTCTCATCCAAGCTCTGGCTTCTCTTGAGAGCCTGCTGCTCTCGGCAGGTGCCGTGTGAGATTATGACGCTAGCAGACCAGGTGCCATCTCATGCCAAGGTCCCCCTGTCTCCGCTGAAAACAGCCAAATACAGAGCTGGAAACAGTCTTGCTCCCCTGTGTATTAGTGTTGTTAAAACAGTTATTCGAATTATAAGAATGTGTTTAGCGTTTAGACTGCATTAAATGCATGTGAGTTGCTGCAGCTTTAATCTAATGTATAACATCTGTATCCTATATGGCAAGGTAGTATTTGAGCAGTTATATTGTAAGCCTCTGTAACTGTATAAATCACCCGACTGGAGAGAGAGATTAACTCGTGTGATGGACGGATCTGCAACTGAAGGTGTTACATCCTGCTTAGCAAGAAAGGCCCATGGACACCAGATGGACTATTGTGGAACATTAAAAAGGACAAAAGACTTTGTTGCTCTGCTCTTCCCCCCCCCTACCCGCCCCAATGAAGATGAGTCATGCAATTGGATTCCTCACATCAGTAGAGTTTGCAGCTCAGAGCACATGAGAGGAGGAGGATAAAACCCCTAACAAGGAGGCGCTGATTATCTTTGTGCTGCTTGGAGTCTGGGGGGGCAAGGTTTGTTAGGCATAAGCAAGAGATCCCCAGTTGCTTAGTCTTAAAGGACATATAGAGCTTGCTTATTATAGACTTCTATTACCTTTTGAAACTTATGATTGTAAGTCATTTGTGCGTGTATGTTTACCTGCTTTAACCTTGTAAATAACCTTCTAGTTTCCTTTTCCTATTAATAAATCCCTATCTAGTTTATTATAGGATTGTCTACAAACCTTGTCTTTGGTATGAGATTTAAGATACAATTGACCTGGGGTAAGTGACTGATCCTTTGGGACTGGGATTAGCCTGAATATTGCTGCGTCTGACGAAGTGGGTATTCACCCACGAAAGCTTATGCTCCAATACATCTGTTAGTCTTAAAGGTACCACAGGACTCTCTGTTGCTTTTTACGGAATATTGCTGTGATTCTTGGTGTAAGGGACCATCTATCACAAGGGTGGCTCACCTGCGTGGCAAGACAGATTGGAGTACCCACGGGGACTGTCTGTGACTCCATGGTTAGGCTTTTTTAGCGCCTGAGGAGTTTGCACTTGATGATTGGTTGGTGAAATCTAAGTGGAGACCTCACAGCCAGTTTGGGGTTTGTGCCCTGGGGTTGGTACGCACGCTCTTGGGGCCCGGCAGGCAGCATGACAGAGATTAGCTGTAGGGGTAACAGTTGACAGAGGTGCTGAGACAGGTTTTCTAACCCTAACAGTAGATGGGGCTGTGACCGCAGCATGGCTCAGCCCAGGCATTCGAGCACCACTAGTCAGCCTGGCTTCAAAACCATGAGATTTTTTTCCTAAAGTTACACCTGTCTCCCATCCCGTAGTATTGGAGCATCCCCCAGTCTCTACAGTATTTACCCTCACAGCACCTCGTGCGGCAGGGCTGGTATCCCCATTGGACAGCTGGGGAGCTGAGGCTGAGAGAGACTAAGGCCCAGACGCTCAAAGGTGTTTAGACTCAATGGAAATTAGGTCCCACAGGGAGTCTGTGGCAGCGCAGGGGCCTGAAGTCGGTCTCCCTGTGTCCCAGGCTGGAGCGCTGACCTAGGCCCACCACCGCTGTCTTTTATTTGCCTTCTGCTTTTTGAACCTCGAGGGGTCACGTTTCAAAGAAAAACGACAGCCGAGAGTCCCCTGGGATCACAGGAGTCTGGGTCCTGGGGCTTTAAGCAAAAACACCAAAATCATGAGCTGCCCGTGCTGTGACACTGGTTTTGTAAACGAATAGACCCTCTGGTGACGTCTTCAGTTGGATTCTCACCTAAGCTTTGCCCCTGTTATGATCCCGCGTCCCAGCAATTTTCTTACACTACGTCATTGCACGGCAAGGGTTAAAAAAGCCTTTGCCACTTTGAGCTGAACCGCCCCCTTCATTGCTTGGCTGCAGGGCTGTGCGCCACAAACCCTGCCGGTGCCCGTCCCCCTGCAGCCTTGTCTGCACTATTGCTACCGTAACCCACGGTCACATGGTGTCTCTGTCCCCCTTTAGTGGCCAGGCCATAGACAGCGGTTTGCGTCCCCTCCAGCGCTTGGGTTCACACAGCTGGTCCTTTAACATGAGCAGCGGCCGATCCTGCTTTTAGAGCCAGAGTCTCAAGTCCCTACCAATGGTGCCCCGTCCATTACATTGGCCCTGCTCTGATCTACCTCTCTCGGACATCAGCTGCGGACGCTGTTTTAAACGCCCGATCCATGATACCTACTCTGAGCAGGGACAGCTAACACGGTGTCTAAAAAAAGCCAGCAGCCCAGATTCCCTCAGGCTCTCATGGCCGCTATGACCCATGGGGCTGGCCCGGTGCTGGTGCTGGTGGGAAGTGTTTGCAAACTTTCCCTGGCTTAGACAGAGTTAAGGAAGTTCAGAAACCAGGATCCTGACATGAACGTAAATCCTGACCCATTGCGACTTAAACACACTCCTTGGTGACTGGGGGAGCGGAAAAGCCCCCGACAGCTCGTGCCCTCACAGCTAACGGCTGGTGCATACGGACCACAAAGGCAGCAGGCCCGGAAAGAATTTGTACCACCAGTGTCAGAGGTCATTGCCTCTGGGAGGCAGCAATGCCAGCAGACGCGCTGTATTTACCCAGGCAGTCACTAGAGGGCGCTGGCGCCATTGTATTGTTGCCTTGAACCTGTTGCCCAAAGCACCTTGCGCTTAGGCTGAGATTCATTTTTACCATTGCCACCGGCTGGGTCCTGCCATTTGGGCCCTGTGCTGCGTCGGGGCCGTGCGGGGCTGTGCGGGGCCGTGCGGGGCTGTGCGGGGCTGTGATGCCGGAAGCAAACCCCTCCCACACAGCCTGGCACGCAGCACGCTCCCTGCACCATCCAGTGCCCACAGTGCCCCTCTGCAGACCAGCGGGTACAGCCAGGACCCTGTCCCTCCCCCACACTAGGTGGGGGCTGTCTACTACGTCCATGTGCCTCTAGGGGAACAATCTACTGCTCTAAGCCATTGTTCCTGGCAGCCTCCTCCTCTCCCACCCCCCGGGGGCGGACCCCAATCCAGCCCCTAATTAGCAGCCATAAATCAGTCCCCTTTCTAGCAGACAACTCCACTGGTGCTCCCGGGGGGATCTGCGGCACACTGAGGTGATCACCTGAGCGGGCGACACCGTTCTCACTCCTGCTGGCGTTGCTCAGGCTGTGAGAGCTCGCGGGGACATTTCTGTAACACACAACAGCCCATCCGTTAGTCCAGTAGCAATCCACGTGAGGCTAACGCGGCTAAGCCACTGGGCCACTCTTCAGCATCAAAGATTTGAAAAGGACGTCCCGAAGCCTTGAAAACCGCCGCTGGGACTGGGTCGCGTTAACCAACGGCTGGCAAAAGGCCAGTGAGAGGAACCACGTGGAAGCTGGATTACATATGAATCAGCATGTCTGGCCAGGGCAGCGCGGCATGTTTAGAGATTAGCTACTGACTTTACCGACCCAATGGCACGTGGCTTTGAAAAGCCACAGGGGAACTAAAGTCCCAGAGCTTGTCTGCAGGGGGAGATTCACTGGCATTATCATACCAGTATACTTATAGTGGATCAGGATGTGAACTGAACTAAACTTGAATTAAAGCCAATTTTATTCCAAATTAGAGTGTGAACATAGGGGATTAATCCAGTTTAACTAATCCAGTTTTAATTCACACCTTTACTGGATCCAGATTAATGTTCCTGTGTAGACGAGGCCCCAGATAGAAGCAAATGAGCTGCCAGGCTTCAAATACAGTAATGAGAGATCCTTAAAGTCCCTCCTGGAAAATCTAGCTTTGATTTTGAGTAAGATAATGGCAGAAATAATGCGCGGAGGCCTCAAGGATGATGGGACCATGAGCAAACGACAGCGCTGGGGTTAGGTGAGACAGGCTGTGGCCACAGCTGAGGAGGCGGTCAAGATTTCATCCAGTGACGTGATTTTGAGGGCCCATCTTCAGACACATGCAAGAGGCCTTATTTTCAGTGCTTATTTTCACCCTCGGAAAATCGGGCCTCTTTAAACTGTGTCCAGTTGGGGCCCAAAAGTCAAGGGACCCAAAATCGCTGGGCACTTTTAAAAGTCTTGGCTGGGAGTCTGAGCCAATCGTGCCCAGGGATTAAAAACGGCGCTGGGCCCTGTGCTAAGAGGTGCCACAGCAGGCTGATGGGACTCAGAGGTGGCATCGCGGGAACCTCTGAACCGCGGGGAAGTGTCGCATGGTGACTTGCTCTCCCTCTCAGATACCACTGGCAACATTAGCCATCCCGAGCGAGTTCATAGTGTTCTACAGGGATGTGTACTGTACACCTCCCCTAGTGACATAGGGCAGGGGATAAACGGTAGGACACCACAGCAGCAGCGGGGGCCAAGCTGGGAGGAGTGGGTAGCCCCAGGGAGGAGAGAGAGCGGAAGGAGAGCTGGAGCCATGGGCAGAGAACTGAGATCCCGCCTGAGACAGTGAGGGAATGCAGGACGCGCTCTCAGGAGTTGCCCTGTCTCTCGAGGGACATCCACGCCTTGGCAGCTGTAGATCTACCTTCTGTCAAAGCAGGTGAGCCCGTGGGTGCCAGGGAGAGCCCAGACGCAAGAGGTGGGAGAGGAGAGCGCTGGCGGAGGGGGTGGGGGGGTTGCATTGAAATAAACCACCAGGGAATGACAAGCTCACAGACCTGTAGGTAGCAGAGCCAGGGACCGGGACAGTGAAGGGTCTTCACGTGCAGGGACGGGAGAGTCTGGCTGTTGGGGTGAGTGTGGTGGGTCCTGGCCTCCTGCCCCTGGTTCCACGCGCAGCCTGGCTGGTTGCTGATCTCCCTGGGGCGGGGAGCTGGCGGGATGCTGGAATCAGAGGCAGATGGGTGACCGTCACCACCCGGCAGCCCCCTGCACAGCCCCAGGAAAGCCAGCAGTGCCCGGCCCTAGGGCAGGAGAGGCCAATGGGCAGCTAGTGACCCTGTGCTGGAGGAGCTGAGCTGGCCGGTGGCGGCAATGCTGCGGAGAGGCAGGGATGGGGCTCTCAGAGTCTGCTGCTCTGCTGGTCAGTCTCTCCAGGGGAGCAGAGCCGTGGACTGGGGACCTGGCTAGCAGGGGCGTAGCCAGGTTCTAGGAGCAGGGGGAGCGAACACACACAAAACGGTGCCACCCACTGCCAAATGCTTCAAGATGCTCAGAGAGAAGCATACGTACAAAATACTATCATGAAGGACCCGTGTCATATCCTTGTAAGTGCCCCCTGCTGGTCACTGCTGTGAGGGGCATTCCAGGCTATGAGCGCGTTATCCCTGGGATAAAGAACAGAATCCAGCCACTGCCCCAATCTCGGGATCCCTGGGCCCACCCTTAGGGCCCAGACTTTGGTGCATGTTGGAAGCTGCTATCCAGCTACCTAGTCCCTCTGGTTGCATCCCTGACCCCCCTGAGTTCCTGATATTTAAACACACCTCTCTCCCAGAACTGCAAAAAGTGTGATGCACTTTTATACTTCATCACGTAGAGCACAGGAGAGCGCAGATCATACAAAACAATCAACACTAAACTCATGTTCCTCACCGCTCCAGGGCATTCTCTGGGCTGGGGTCCAAGTCCCTCGGGTTGTCTGCAGGCCTTGGTCTCAGGAACGTGGGTAACAGTAACTGGTTGCTCCCAAAGGTGCTGAAGACACAATGGAAGAGAAAATCCTTTGGCCTGGATTGAAATTATTCCGACTGAAAGTGAATGAGAGAAAATAGGTCCAGAGTTCTCTTCCTAGCAGCAGAAAATGTAGCGATTGATAGAGGTTCAGGTCAGAAAGAACCATTATGTGCATCTAGTCACCCGTCCTGTATAACTCAGGGCTAGAATATCACCAAGTGGTTCCTTCAGCCAACCATAGCATGGGATTGAGCCAGAGCACGTCTTTTGGAATGACATCCACATGCAGGAGAGCCAGCTGGCTACCAGAAAATCTCTCTTCTGCAGTGACGTGGGGTTAAGGGACATGGCGGAAAAGACATGGAGGCTGTGACTAAACTTAGAGCAGGGTGGGAAACGGAGACGCAGTTGGGACCTGTCTACACTACAGGTCTGTCGTGCGTTTGTAATCTGCTGACCCCCACATGTTGTTCAGAACCTATGGACAACACAGCTCCTAAAGGTACGTTTGTTCTGTGCTTATCCCCAATGTACCAGCAGGGCTGGACAGCATTTCTCACTGTGTTTTGGGGAGCAGGTCCTGGGTACTAAGGGTCTGAAGAAGCTCTCAAGGACTAATTTTTTAAAATAATTGTTATCAATGACTTGGGAGAAAACATACAATCACTGCGGATAAGATTGGGGGGTGACAAAATACAGGCAGAGTGGTAATTCCTGATGGGGAGAGGGCAGTGATACAGAGCGATCTGGCTCATTCGGCCAGCTGGACTCATTCAAAGAAAACAAGTTTGAGCAGAGCCCAATGCAAGGTCCTATACGTGGCAACAAGGCACGCCGGCCACACCTCCAGAATGGGGACGTGGATCCAGGAAAGCAGTGACTCTGAAAAGGATTTAGGGGCCATAGTGGAGAAGCCACTCAACATGAGCTCCCAGTGTGATGCTGTGGTGAACAGGGCTAAAGCCATCATTAGACGAAGGAGCAGAGCCGTGAGTAGGATAGGGAGGTGACACAGCAGCAGTGAGACTGCTATTGGAATACTGCCTCCAGTCTTGGTGTCCTCCTTTGAAAAAGATGGTCCTAGAAATTGGAGCTGGGGCAGCAAAGAGCCACCAAATGTTCTGAGGGCTGGAGAAAAATGCCTTCTAGTGAGCTATTGAAAGAGCTCAACCTGTTTAGCTTATCAAAAGAAGATTGAAAGGTGACTTCACTGAAGTGTTGAAATGCCTTAATGGAGAGAAAATACTGGGTATTAAAGGGCTCTTTAATCGAGCAGAGAAAGGCAGAACAAGACCCAATGGCTGGAAGGTGAAAAGAGACAAATTCCTATGACAAATAAGGCACAAATATTCAACAGCGAGGATGATTGAACACAGGAAGAAGCTACCAAGGAAAGTGGTGGATTCTCCATCTCTTGATGTCATTAATAAAGACTAGATGCCTTTCCGGAATGTGTTTGCCCCAAAAGTACCTATTGTGGTAGACAGGAGGCCTGTGATATGCAGGGGGTCAAATTAGATGCTCTAACTGTCTCTTCTGGCCATAAAGTCTACTCATTTCTGAAAAACCGAGTGTAGCATTGGGAGCAGCTTGTGATGTTTTACTGTCTGGCCGGCTTAGTTCCTAGAATGAACATGCATTGAGCGGGGTGATCCACAGGGAGTAGCTCAAACCTCCAAAGGGTCTGGCCTGCGGCAGGACATTAGCACTGCAGGGGAGGGGTGGGTGTGGCAGTGACATCACAAAGGCCTTTTGCAGAACCTCAGCCTATTGGTCAAAGGTGCTGGGGAGGTGGTGACCTCACAGAGAGATGCTGACATCAGCCAGGCAGGACAGGGGCGCAGGGCCAGGGAAACCTCAGAGACCCCTGTGGCTTTCCTTCAGCAAGTCTCCTTCTCGAGGTCTCTCTTTGAGGTCTGAGAGAGTATTTGGGTTCATGTATGTGAGCACCAGGAGGAACCTCTTTTGAGTTTTCTCCTTTCTTTTTCCTGATTTCACGAGAAAACTGACGTCCCTGTTTAGAAGGTAAGAGCCTCCGAGAGGTTTGGAACCTGTTCAGTCTGCTGCATCTGGCGCCAGCTGAATTTTAGGCATGGAAAACACTAGCTTAAGGTGGCCAAATTTTATTCCCCACCTGGGATTTTGTCCCTTAGAATCTCTGGGGACATTAAGGTTTGTCCTTTTTCTTTTACCTTTTCCTCCATTCCTCCCTCCTTTCTCTTCATCTCTTACTTCTTTTGTCCTTTCCCCTGTTCCCCTCCCACCACCAGGAGGGGTGTGTGTGTCGTGGGGGGTGCTCTACAACTCCCATTGTGGGAGGTCCACCGAAAAATGTGGGGCTGAAATAGTGCTCAGACAGTGATCCCCAGCGATGACCTGGGCCATCCTTTGGGCTCTCTGGGGAGAACCCTCATCCTCCCGCCCCTCGGTCTCTACCCTGATTGGCTGAGCAGGGGGTTATTGACAGGGAGGAGACTCAGGTCCCTGTTGTTTTCTTTTAAGACCGAGTAAATAGTCATAACCAGTCATATGTTCGACAAATTTTGCTGCTTCTCTGCAGTTCATTGTTTTCTCTACCATTCCAGTTCTCCTAAAATACTTGCTGAATAATTACTATGAACTCTTGCTGGTCTGGAACTCACTTGAGAGCACTTTATTCAGGTCATTCAATGTCTGAAATTCAAGATCCGATGGTTAGTTTGAAAATCAGGGCTCTTGGGTCCTATTCCCAACTCTGCCACGGACTGGCTGTGTGACCTAAGACAAGTCAATTCTCCTTTCTCAGCCTTAGCTTCTCCCTCTTTCAAGTAGGGATAACAATCGGCCCCTACCTACCTCCCGGCAGGTGGAGGATGGGGATCTATTGGAGAGTGTCACTAGGAGCAGTGCATAAGATGAGGTGTCCTATCATGTTTACTCAGATCAGATTAGGACATAATAGAATGGCTGAAATAGTCTATTTTATTTGTATTTTATTATGTTGCAATTGTTAAGAGCAGCAACTACTTAGCTCAGACTGAAACATCTCATCTAATTTTTGAGATCGAAGTGTCTCCTCTTTGTGTAGCTCAAACCTCCAAAGTGTCTGCCCCGTGGCAGGACATTAACACTGCAGGGGAGGAGTGGGTGTGGCAGTGACATCACAAAGGCCTTAAGGTGGTCGAATTTTATTCCCCACCTGGGATTTTGTCCCTTAGAATCACTGGGGACATTAGGGTTTGTCCTTTTTGTTTTACCTTTTCCTCCATCCCTCCCTCCTTTCTCTTCATCTCTTACGTCTTCTGTCCTTTCCTCTGTTCCCCTCCCACCACCAGGAGGACTCTGTGTGTGTGTCGTGGGGGGTGCTCTGCAGTGGGAACAGGGACAATTCTCCAACTTTGGGCAGTCGAGAGCCTGGGTGAGATAAGGGGCGTTAAAGCCCTTTGTGAAGGAGAAAGGGGAGTTTCACGGTGTTGAGCACCAAGGAATTCTAAACTTTGCTAAAACATCTAGTCTGCAGAAACCAGAAATGGTCGGGGCGAAGAGACGGGAGAAATTCGGAGAGTGGTCACTATTGGGCAGGAATCGGAGGAGCGGGAGGCAGGTGGGGGGGTCCTGCTGGCTGTGTGGGGCCCTGGCTGTGTAATCTCCTCACTGGGAAGTGTCAGTGTGGCCCGAATCTCACACGCTCCTTTGTCTCCTTTGGGTCTCACAGGAGCTCATTGAGGAGCTGCCTGATAACTCTCCACCCGGCGCTGTCCTCGCCAACTCCCTGATTGCTGTGGGCAACCTCAGGTACCGAGACCCTCCCGCCCGGTTCCCCTAACCCCAGTGCTGCTCAGGCCCAGGGCTGGGAGTCACTCCCCCTCCCACTCCCAGCTCACCGCCCAAGGGTGGCTCCTCTGGCAGAGGTGCGGGGAAGGGTCACTCTCTCCTGGCTGGGCTGTTCTTTTCACTCCAGTAAAATTGCAATGGCTTTGGGAGAGGCTCACTCCCAGGATCAGATACAGGAGGGGCAGCAGGGTGTAGGGAACAGGAGCTATTCCTGCCCTGCCACTGTCTGTCTGAGAAACCTTGGCCTTGTCATTCCCTGGCTCGGTGCCTCAGTTTCCCTTCTTGCCAGCCTGTGCCTATTTCGCTGCAGTTTCACCTGAGTGTTGGTGCCAGTCCCATCCCCGCACTGCACAGTCTAATATCGGCTCCTCTCTCTTGCCAGCACCATGACGCCTGCCCTGAAGCCAGAGCTGGAGACCCACCTCCTCCGAGCTGCCCTGCACGCCGTCTTCACCCTGGGCATGGAGAAGGACACCACCCAAGTGCAGGTAGATCATGATAAAGTCATGGATTGAAGAGCCAGCTGTCATCCTGCCATGAATCCTTGCTAATTGCCTGCAGTGGGATGTGAATGAGAGAGGCCAGGATATGTATTTGGGGTCTCACCAGTGCTTCCCAGAGACCCCACTTCCCATCCTGTGGCAGATGTAGCCCCAGTTTCCCTAACTCTGACCCATGGCTCTCCCTTGCTTTCAGGATCTGCCTAGGGTCTTGCCAGACCTCCTGGACGCCATGCTGGGGAACCTGCTGGCAGAGTCCCCAGACCCCGACAGGCTCCAGTACATCTTGGAGGTGAGCCCGATGAGAGGGGTGGGGGCAATTTTACCTTCACTCTTAGATCCATTTTCCAGTCTGTCCTCCTAGCCGGGACCCCAGTGGGTGTCCTTGGTCAGGGCAGTCAGTGCAATGCCTCCTTTCCCCACAGCACATTAACTACTGGATCGTGTCCAGGGTGCCGCGAGAGAGAGCCAGGGCCGTTAAGAGCAGCACGGCCCTGCTCAGATCCACCATCACCCTCCCTGAGTTTGACGTAAGTGACCTCTGACCCCAGCTTCCTGACTCCAGGGGTAGGTGTGCTGGCTCCGACGGGCTGTAGGATCTGCTGCTGCAGGGGCTGTGGGTTAGGAGTGTTCCTCTTGGGGAGGCAGAGGCAGAGCAGAGAGTGAGCCTGGCTTGAGTCAAGTTCTTCTTGTCCTAGTTAAGTGGTGACTCTGGGCTTTTAAGGGGACTGTGCTCCAGGTTCATGCCTCCGTGTCATCCTGGAGCAGCTGGGGAAGCAAGTCCTCATGGAGGGCCCTGCCCACAGCCCTGTGCTCCAGGCTTCCTTGGGGGCAGAGGAAATTAAGGGTCTGGCTCTAGCTCCTATCCTCTAGCATCTCCTGCAGAGGGGCTGAGGGGAAGGAGAGTCCTGGCCCGGGGGGGACGGGGAGCTGACAGGAAAATGCTGATGGAGTCCCCTCTCTCTCTCCCGTCCATTAGAACTCAGCGGAATTCCCCAGGATGGGTCACCACATGGCACAGCTGGCTCTGTCCGTCAGTGACCCAGCCAAGGACATCAGCCGGCAGGCCAGGGAGGGGGTTTACCGGCTCTACCAGCTGCTGCTGCACCAGAGGGGTAAGGAACCCAGCTGGGAAATGGCACCCGCTAGAAGAGTGAGACTGGGACCCCAGCCAATTTCTCTCAGACTGACCCCGGCTGGAGGATGAGTCTCTCTATCTCTTTCTGTCTTCCACACCACGCCCTGCAATTCTGTTGGGCCGGGCACGCAGCGAGGACTCTGCCCACTGTGCAGCCACCAATGGGATTGGAAGGACACAAGCCCTGCAACCAGAAGGACAAATGTGTGTGTGTCTCTCTCCCTGTCACCTACTCCCTCCTGGGGGAAACCCAGCAGCTGATGGGGGACAAGGTGAGCAGCTGCATTAGACTCAGGAGATTGGGGCGGGGCCCAGGCCTCATTCCCATCCTGTGGCCATTCGCTGGCCTGGCACAAGGAGCCTGGTGGGGAATGAAAGGGAGAGCAGGTGCTCCTGGGAAGGGAGATGAATTCACCTCCATGAGCAGGAGCGAGCCAGCTTGTCCCCGGAGCAGCTCCACCCAGCTCTTTAGCCAGGCTAATTAATGACAAGCTTTGCCTCATCCCAGACTTATGTTCTCAGGACACGGTGCTATCGCTCTTGGGAAAGGCAGGAGAGTCCCCCAAGTGCCCTCTGCGAGACTCTCCTGTCCCACAGGGCTGCACCCAATTCCTAGTGGTCTGGTGTCTGTGTCACCCGAGCCACCACCCAGAGTTGCTCCCATCACTGGCAGCCTGGGAGGCCAAGGACTGACGGGTGATGGCGTCTGACCAGGCAGGGCTGAGGCACATGGGCAGGGGACGCTTGTCCTGCTGCTGGCAAGGCTGGACCCGTTCTGGAGAGAACAGGAGGATTCAATCAGCAGTAGGGTTACCATGTCTAATAAATAAAAAAAGAGGACCCTCCACGGGCCCTGGCCCCGCCCATTTCCCCACCCCTAGCCCCGCCCAACTCCGCCCCTTCCCCGCCCTAACTCCGCCCTCTCCTCCCTCCCACTGCCAGCCATGGGGAAAGGGCTGCCCCAGCGCTACCGGCTTCACGGTTTGCCGGGCAGCCCCCAGACCCTGCACCCCCGGCTGGCGCTTCCCCCGAGCCGCCGGAGCAGAGCAGCTGGAACCGGCAAGGGAAGTTCCTGGCCGGCAGCTCGGGGTCCGGAGGCGGGGGGGCTGCCCGAAGCCGGTAGCGCTGGCTCGGGCAGCTCGGCTCTTAAAGTCTGAGAGGGGAGGAGCGGAGCAGCTCAGCTGGAGCCCGGGAAGGGAAGTTCCTGGCCGGCGGCTTGGGGTCCGGAGGCGGGGGGGCTGCCCGAAGCCAGTAGCGTTGGCTCGGGCAGCTCGGCTCTTAAAGTCTGAGAGGGGAGGAGCGGAGCAGAGCAGCCGCGGGAGGGGAAATGCCCGGCCGGCATTTTCCTGGACATGTTTGGCTTTTCGGCAATTCCCCCCGGACGGGGGTTTGATTGCCGAAAAGCAGGACATGTCCGGGAAAAAAACGGACGTATGGTAACCCTAGTCAGCAGGGGCTGCCGATCCGTCCCATTCACCAGGGCTGCCATCGTGCGGCTTCCGCATTAGTGGCTGGGGAAAGGGAAATGGGATGGGGGTGACTTGGGGAAAGGTCTCAACCTCCCCACATCCCACTTCACTGCTGCCAGAATCCCCCCTGCTCCCCCGCTACAGTCCCCTCCCTACCCAACCTGGGTGGGGCTGGAGGAGAGGGGTCTGAGAACTTGAGCTGTGGATTGGAGGTGGAACAGCTGTCAGGGGCACTGAGGGGGAAGTGGCAGGAGCTCCCCGTACAAGGAGGGGGGTTGCCACTGGAGGTCACTAGAAAGGACAACAAGACTCCATCCTGGGGGTCAGGAGGGGAAATCCATCCCTCAGAGGTGGGCAGGGGCTGGGTGGAAATGCTGTTGGTTCCAGGGGCCGTTAATCCCCCCTGATTCCTCGGAGGCGTCTGAGTCTCAGACAGGTTCTCGTTCCCTTGCAGCAGGAGGACGTCACAGCCAATGTGATGCGCCAGCTCCGTATCATGCGGCACTTGCGCCAGGTGCCCGAGGCACTGCAGGGCCTGTGCCTCTGAGGCCACCAGCAACTCCCGCTCTCTGCTGCAGGTACTGCTCTGGCTCTCTGTAAATGGGGAGCTAGTGGAAGGGGAAATGGAGCCCCCTGGCACTCACAGAAACCCTCTCCCCTCTCTGTGGAGCAGGGTTCTTTCCTCTGCCCCCAAATTCCTTCATCTGGGACAGGAGCTCTTTCCCTCACACCCATTCCCCTCCCCACTTTCCTTGATCTACCCCCATCCCATTCCCCCTGCGCCCAGGCAGAGCTCTGCCTGCCCCATATGGTGCAGAAAGGCCTGTGATATGCAGGGGGTCAGATTAGATGCTCTAACGGTCTCTTCTACCCATAAAGTCTACTCATTTCTGAGAAACCGAGTGTAGCATTGGGAGCAGCCTCTGCTGTTTTACTGTCTAGCCGGCTTGCTTCCTAGAACGAACACTCATTGAGCGGGGTGATCCACAGGGAGTAGCTCAAACCTCCAAAGGGTCTGGCCTGCGGCAGGACATTAGCACTGCAGGGGAGGGGTGGGTGTGGCAGTGACATCACAAAGGCCTTTTGCAGGACCTCAGCCTATTGGTCAAAGGTGCTGGGGAGGTGGTGACCTCACTGAGAGATGCTGACATCAGCCAGGCAGGACAGGGGCGCAGGGCCAGGGAAACCTCAGAGACCCCTGTAGCTTTCCTTCAGCAAGTCTCCTTCTCGAGGTCTCTCTTTGAGGACTGAGAGAGTATTAGGGGTCACGTACGTGAGCGCCAGGAGGAACCTCTTTTGAGTTTTCTCCTTTCTTTTTCCTGATTTTACTAGAAAACAGACGCCCCTGTTTAGAAGGTAGGAGCCTCCGAGAGGTTTGGAACCTGTTCAGTCTGATCCATCTGTTCCACAAGTCCTTCAGTCCAATCCACTTCCCTAACTAATTTCCTTAATTTTTTTAAAGTTAGCACTTTTGAAAAAAAAAAACCCTAGTCACAGATCTATTTTTGTTTACCCTTCCATTTAGTTTAAACTGAATTAGCTCATGATCGCTCAAACCAAGGCTGTCCCCTACAACCATTTCTACTAAGAGATCCTCACTACTCACCAAAACCAAATCTAAAATGGCATCCCCTCTTGTTGGTTCAGCAACTACTTGGTGAAGGAATCCATCAGCTATCACATCTAGGAAAATCTGAGCCCTATTATATTAATAGCACTTGTCCTCCAGTCTATATCTGGGAAGTTAAAGTCTCCCATGATCACACAATTCCCATTAGTATTTACTTCATTAAAAACATTGAAGAGGTCTCTATCCCTATCCAAATCAGACTCCTGTTCTAACAGACAGCAACCCCCCCGCCCCCCGAAAGGCAGAGATAGAGCCCAGGAATCGAGATGGTGGGGAAATTTCATTGAAACCGTTTCTGACCGAAAATCCTATTCAAACTAAACCAGTTTGTTTCTTGAAATCATAACAAGTGGCAATGAAAATTCTTTGTCACAATGTGTTAAATTGTCTCGTCGCACTCAAAGAGGAGACACTTAGATCTCAAAAATTAGATAAGATGCTTCAGTCTGAGTTAAGTAGTTGCTGCTCTTAACAATTGCAAAATACAATACAAATAAAATAAACTATTTCAGCCATTCTATTATGTCCTAATCTGATCTGAGTAAACATGATAGGACACCTCATCTTATACACTGCTCCTAGTGACACTCTCCAATAGACCCAGAAGTCCTTATTTCCAGGCCCCTTCACTAACCACTGCTGCACACTCCCTCCCACAGCTGGCAATTACAACCAGGCCCTCATGTCCGGTCCCCCTGCTTTGAGAGGGAGTGTGCTCCGCTGGAGTGATTGGAGGAGGGAACTGGGAGTCAGGACTCCTGGGTTCCATTGCTGGTTTCCTATTGACCTGTGGGACTTGGGGTAAGTTGCTGCCCCCTCTAGGTTCTGTCCCCAGCAGTCAAATGGGGATTTCATACTTTCCCACTATTGGAAAGTGCTGGGAGAATCCCCCAGCAAAAGCTGCTCTGACAGTGCTAAGCAGCATCTGTTTGCTTGTGAGAATGTCCTATGGGACTGTGTCAAAAGCCTTATTAACACCAAGATAGATCACATCTACTGTTTACCCACCTCCACTAGGCCCCTAACCCTGCCAAAGAAGGAGCTAGGATTCGTCTGGAATGATTTGTTCTTGACAAGTCCATGCTCACTAGTCCTAACAACCAAATTGTCCTGCAGGTGCTGACAAACTGATTGTTTAAAAAACAGAGGCTGCTCCGAATGCTACACTCGGTTTCTCAGAAATGAGTAGACTTTATGGGCAGCAGAGACCGTTAGAGCATCTAATCTGACCCCCTGCATATCACAGGCCTCCTGTCTACCACAATAGCTACTTTTGGGGCAAACACATTCCGGAAAGGCATCTAGTCTTTATTAAATGACATCAAGAGATGGAGAATCCACCACTTTCCATGGTAGCTTCTTCCTGGGTTCAATCATCCTCGCTGTTGAATATTTGTGCCTTATTTGTCATAGGAATTTGTCTCTTTTCACCTTCCAGCCATTGGGTCTTGCTCTCCCTTTCTCTGCTCGATTAAAGAGCCCTTTAATACCCAATATTTTCTCTCCATTAAGGCATTTCAACACTTCAGTGAAGTCACCTTTCAATCTCCTTTTGATAAGCTAAACAGGTTGAGCTCTTTCAATAGCTCACTAGAAGGCATTTTTCTCCAGCCCTCGGAACATTTGGTGGCTCTTTGCTGCCCCAGCTCCAATTTCTAGGACCATCTTTTTCAAAGGAGGACACCAAGACTGGAGGCAGTATTCCAATAGCAGTCTCACTGCTGCTGTGTCACCTCCCTATCCTACTCGCAGCTCTGCTCCTTTGTCTAATGATGGCTTTAGCCCTGTTCACCACAGCATCACACTGGGAGCTCATGTTGAGTGGCTTCTCCACTATGGCCCCTAAATCCTTTTCAGAGTCACTGCTTTCCTGGATCCACGTCCCCATTCTGGAGGTGTGGCCGGCGTGCCTTGTTGCCACGCATAGGACCTTGCATTGGGAGAAATGCCGTCCAGCCCTGCTGGTACATACGGGATAAGCACAGAACAAACACACTTTAGGAGCTGTGTTGTCCATAGGCTCTGAACAACATGTGGGGGTCAGCAGATTACAAATGCACGACAGACCTGTAGTGTAGACAGGTCCCAACTGCGTCTCCGTTTCCCACCCTGCTCTAAGTTTAGTCACAGCCGCCATGTCTTTTCCCCCACGTCCCTTAACCCCACGTCACTGCAGAAGAGAGATTTTCTGGTAGCCAGCTGGTTCTCCTGCATGTGGATGTCGTTCCAAAAGACGTGCTCTCTTTATGCCTGAGGGGCCGGAGCCTCCTACTGGAAACGCTCTCAGGAGTCCAGGTTCGAGGACGTCTCTGGGGAGGCTCTTCTTAGGAACAAAACCAGGGTGGCACGATGATGGAGGTGTCTCTCTCCCAGAGCTGGGAGCCAGGGACAGGGGAAGCTCCCAGCCAGGCTGTGCATCGAGGATCCCATTTCTCCCCCAAGAGACCCACACGCCCCAAGGAGTAAATGGCTCTTACCTCCATGAGAGAGCAGGGTCTCCCATCTAAGCCTCTCTGACACCCAGCATTGCTTGCTTGGATGGGACGAGGTGACCTGTCCCCACTGCTCCCTGACGTGGCTCAGCTGCAGGCTGCGCCCGTCTGGGAGGCTGTGCCAGATCCCAGGGCCTGGCAGACAGCTGGGAATGAGGCTCCAATTCCTGTCACGCCCAGAGACCCCATAGAAGGGCCAAGGGGAGAATAAAGGGCAGGAGGTGAAGCTAGCCCTGAGCCTCTGTCCCACCCCCACCTCCTCAAAAGTGGAGCTTTCCGAGCTTCAGTGGGGCTAGGGGTGGGGCCTGACACAACGGCCTTTCTGCACCATATGGGGCAGGCAGAGCTCTGCCTGGGCGCAGGGGGATTGGGATGGGGGTAGATCAAGGAAAGGGGGGAGGGGAATGGGTGTGAGGGAAAGAGCTCCTGTCCCAGATGAAGGAATTTGGGAGCAGAGGAAAGGACCCTGCTCCACAGAGAGGGGAGAGGGTTTCTGTGAGTGCCAGGGGGCTCCATTTCCCCTTCCACTAGCTCCCCATTTACAGAGAGCCAGAGCAGTATATGCAGCAGAGAGCGGGAGTTGCTGGTGGCCTCAGAGGCACAGGCCCTGCAGCGCCTCGGGCACCTGGCGCAAGTGCCGCATGATACGGAGCTGGCGCATCACATTGGCCGTGACGTCCTCCTGCTGCAAGGGAACGAGAACCTGTCTGAGACTCAGACGCCTCCGAGGAATCGGGGAGATTAACGGCCCCTGGAACCAGCAGCATTTCCACCCAGCGCCTGCCCACCTCTGAGGGATGGATTCCCCCTCCTGACCCCCAGTTTGGAGTCTTGTTGTCCTTCCTAGTGACCTCCAGTGGCAACCCCCCTCCTTGTACGGGGAGCTCCTGCCACGTCCCCCTCAGTGCCCCTGACAGCTGTTCCACCTCCAATCCACAGCTCAAGTTCTCAGACCCCTCTCCTGCAGCCCCACCCAGGTTGGGTAGGGAGGGGACTGTAGCGGGGGGGGCAGGAGGGACTCTGGCAGCAGTGAAGTGGGATGTGGGGAGGTTGAGACCTTTCCCCAAGTCACCCCAGCCACTAATGCTGAAGCCGCAGGATGGCAGCCCTGGTGAATGGGACGGATCGGCAGCCCCTGCAGACTGAATCCTCCTGTTCTCTCCAGCAGGGCCGGCTTTAGGAAGGGCGGGGCCCAATTCGAACATTTTTGGCGGGGCCCCGGCAGGGATGACTAACAAAAAAAATAATGTAAAAAAAGCCTTTCATTTCTTCCATGTATTATTTACTTTCCATAACTATATAAATAATAAAATTATATATTATGTACATTGCATCATATATGCTGTTGATCTGTTATTAATGAGCTCCGTTTCACGTGTGTGGGTCCCCGCCACTCCCTCGGGGTGTGCTAGGGTGACCAGATGTCCTGATTTTATAGGGACAGTCCCGATTTTTGGGTCTTTTTCTTATAGGATCCTATTATCCCCCACCCCCTTTCCCGATTTTTCACACTTGCTGTCTGGTCACCCTAGTGGTGTGCACATGTGTGGGTCCCAGCTGCTCCCTGCCCCCCTCATTGAAGCAGGTGTGCAGGGTTACTGCCTTGCGAACTGCAGGGCACCAGTGGACATGGGACTGGCTGGAGGCAGGGCAGGGGCTCACTGGAGGTAGGGTCTGGCTGCAGGCAGGGCAAGGGGTGCGGGGCTGGCTGGAGACAGGGGTGTGTGGGGCTGGCTGGCTTTGGGCAGGGCCGTAGGGGGGTGCGGCAGGGGTTGCCTGGAAACAGGGCAGGGGGTGCGGCAGAGGCTGGCTGTGGGCAGGGCGTGCAGGGCTGGCTGCAGGCAGGGCAGGGGGGCGGGGCTGGTGCGGGCAGAACGGGGGCGGGGCTGGCTGCAGGCAGGGCAGGGGGGCGGGGCTGGCTGCAGGCAGGGCAGGGGGGCGGGGCTGGAGGTAGGGCAGGGGTGCAGCAGGGGCTGGCTGCGGACAGGGGGTGCAGGGCTGGCTGGAGACGGGGCTGGCTGCGGGCAGGGCAGGGGGTGTGGGGCTGGTGCGGGGACAGGGTGCAGCAGAGGCAGCTGGAGCCCCGGCCCTTTAAATAGCCCCAGAGCCCCCCGCTATCCCAGGGCTCTGTGGGCTATTTAAAGGGCCCAGGGCTCCCCTGCTTCTACCGCCCCGGCCCTTTAAATAGCCGCGGGAGCCCTGGGGACGCAGCGGGGCTCCAGCGGCTATTTAAAGGGCCGGGGCGGTAGAGGCAGCAGGAGCCCCGGACTTTTTAAATAGCCCCCAGAGCCCCGCAGCCCTACCCCAGGGGTCCAGCAGTGGGGGTCTGGTGGCAATTTAAAGGGCCTGAGCCCCTGCTGGGAGCCCTAGGTCCTTTAAATTGCCCCCTGGGGAAGCCGGGCCACCCTGGTACAGCGCACAGGCTTTTGCCGGTACACCGTACCGGGTCTTGGGCCCGGGGCCCGATTCAGGGGAATTGGTTGAATTGGCCTGGTGGGGGTATGGCCACAGAGCCGCAGAGAGGGGAACCCTGAGGTGTGGGAGCTGGGTGGGTACTGGGAGTTCCTCCTGAAGGGACGGGGGTTGGCCAAGGTCACTCAGCCCCGGGGTGTGGGAGGGGGACTGGCTGAGGGCACTCAGAGCCCCAGGAAGTGGGGGGGGCTGAGGGGAGGGACTGGCCAGGGGCACTCAGAGCTCGGGGGGGGGGGTTGTCCGGGGGGGCACTCACAGCCCCAGGAGGTGGGTGGGGGAGGGGCACACCGGATTTCAGGAATTCCCTGGCAGTGAAGAGCTGCTGGCGGCAGGGAGGAGCCAGCCGTGACAATCCCCACTTGGGATCCCTGGCTGGGCTAGTGGCTATGGGGGCCCGTGGCCAAGCTGCAGCGGAAGGTGACCTGAAGAAAATGCCTCGGCCTCCGGCTAGGAAGGGCCTGGGCCAGACAATGACCCACCGCGCAGTGTCCCAGCTCCCTGCCCCACACCTGCGGGGCACAGCCCCTCCTCTGTAGGGAGGTTGGCATGTACCTTAGTGCTGCTTCCTCCATCCCCAAAGGCCTCTCCCAGCCAGTCTCTGGCAACCCCTGCCGTTCAATACGCACATTACCCTGCTGTGACATACCGGGGGGGGAACCCCTCGGGGATGGGGGGGCTGTCACACAGCTGGGCAATTTAACCCGGCTGGGCCGGGGTGACTGTCTCCCTGGAGCTGGGGTCTCAGCCAGAGGTGTCTCTCTGCCCTTCCCCCAAGTCGCCCCCAGGCGAGGTGGGAGCGCCCCACGTTGCGTTCCAGCCCCACATTTGCACCCACAAGTGCTGGTGGGTTCCAATCCCAGCTGAACACGCCCACCCGGCCCTAGTGCGGAGCAGAAGGGCCCAGCGCTGCCCCACAGACCCTCTGGCTCTCCGAGCCCGCTCTTACCCATCACCGCAGCACGTCTGGCCCAGGCTGAACGCTGCTGCTCTGTGCAGAGAGGCTGGCACTTCTCGCTCCTGCTGTACGAGGGGCAGGTGCTGCTACCGACTGCTCCCCCTAACTTCCGCCCTGCTGCGCTCCGGGGATGCTGCCCTGCTGTGGAGCTCTCAGGTGTCTTGAACTGGAATTTGTTTGGAGAGAAACTGCTAAGGAGCCTTATCAGCCCCGAGCAGAGAGTACCTGGGAGCCTGCCTGGGTCGGGCGGGTCTGGTACAGCCTCCCCCCAGATAAGGCTCTTCCCTGGACCTGCCACCCATTGGAATCTGGAACGATTCCCTCCAAGGTAACACCCGGGACAGCCAGGGCAGGGCACGGCCTGCTCCCCTGGAGCGTTAGGGCTTTCAGGAGTCAGAGGTGTCAACGGAGCAGGTTGAACGTTAAAGCAGCGAAGGCAGTTGGGGGGCAGAGGAATTGGGTGCTTTGCCATTGCACTTGATCAGCTCAATTTGAAAATTCTTTCAAAGGAAATCCAGATGTATACATCTGACTGGGGCACATGTACACACATACACACGCACACTCACATGTGCACACACTCATGTGTACATACACGTACACACATGTACACATACAGATATATACAGATGTACACATACACGCACATACGCTGTCCCTGGAGCGCCCCAGGATGTGACTGACGGGGTGGCTGGCTATTATGGAGGCAGAAGGGGGTTGGGAAAAAATAATCAACAAGAACTTTTGCTGAAAATGCAAACCTAAGCTGGAAATCTGTGCAGGGCTGGGCTCAGCGAAAATGATCTTTTGAGCTGCTCTTATTGACCGTGGTCCTATACTTCCTGGTTTGCGTCGGACCCAGGCAGGAGACTGGGCTGCTCTCAGCTGTAGAAGCCATTGGAATGAGCCAGGTCGGAATGAGCCAGGCCCTCAGAGCCTTCTGCCACCAATCGCCCCAGCAGTCACTGATCCACACCAAACCACGTCCTTCCAGTCAGGCAGTTTCATATGCACACGTCAAACCCTTGGTTTGCCACTCAGACACCACGGTGATGGGCACAGTAAGGACCGAGAGACGCTAAACAGGCAGACAGACAAGGAAATAGTGGCCCTGCCTACAGGTGTGTGTGTGGTGCAAACGGATGAACACCAGTTGCTGGCTGAAGGCACAACCTTAATTCCCGCATCTCCTGTCTGTCAGCTATCGTTCGCTTGGCAGCCTGAGCTCCGATTTCTAACGCAGCGTTTTGCTCTGGCCTATTGTGGTTCTCATGTCCGGGGGCGCCTTGGCCCCTGGTATCAGGAGCGGTGCTAAGGAGGCTGCTTTTCAAAGGTCCTTAGGTAGGGTTGTCAACTTTCTACTTGCACAAAACCAAATGCCCTTGACCCAACCCCTTTCATGCCCTTCCCCAAGGCCCCACTCCCACTCACTCCAGCCCAGCCCACCTCCCTCAGTCGCTCGCTCTCACACCCTCACTCACTTTCACTGGGCTGGGGCTGGGGGTTGGAGTGCAGGGAGGGGTGAGGTCTCCGGTGGGGATGCGGGCTCTGGGATTGGGCTGGAGATTAGGGGTTTAGGGTGCCAGAGGGGGATCCAGGCTGGGGCAGAGGGTTGGGGTGCGGACTCTGGGAGGGAGTTTGGGTGCGGGAGGAGGCTCAGGGCTGGGGTAGGGGATTGGGGTGCGGGTGGGGGTGTGGGGTCTGGGAGGGATTAGGGTACAGGAGGGGGTTCCGACCTGGGGCAGGGGGTTGGGGTGCCGGGTGTGAGGTCTGGGAGGGAATTTGGGTGTGGGAGGGGGTTCCGACCTGGGGCAGGGTTTCTGGGTGCGAGCTCCGGCCAGGCGGCGCTTACCTCATCCAGCTCCTGGTCAACGGCACACCGGTGCTAATAGAGGCTCCTGACCCCTGGTCTCCCTCCGCTGGCAGGCTCTGAGCAAGGCCTGCGCCGAGAACATGGATGACGAGCTCTCGATCCTGCTGACAGCACCCCCCAGCACAGACAAACTCCAGCACATCTTGGAGGTGAGCAGAATGGGGAGGGGCCGCAGGGGTTTTACCTTAGCCCTGGGGACTCCTAGAAAGAAGAGACTGGAAAATCCATGTTTCTATTGGATCCTTCCGACTATGCATTTGTGATATAAACTCACTGGGTGACCTTGGGGTAACTCACTTCCCCCTTACGGCATCAGTCTTCTCCACTATCAAATCTACACTGGGGAAGAAGGACAGAAGCCCCGACAATCACCTTCACCTCTGGGTGTCTGGTCCTGGGAGCCGAAACCAACTGGACTATCTGCCCCATCTCCTAAACTTCCCTGTCTTTCCCTCCTAGGGCCTGGTCCTTAGTGCTCAGCCTGGCCCCTTCCCAGCTTGTCCCTGACCTTTAAAGGACGCTCCAAGCCCATCCCATGCCTGCTTCCCTTGGGGTCGTTTATAATGTAAATAAACAAGTTACAATAAGAAAATAGCCAGACTATGTCACTGATTTCTGCTCCAATGGGAAGCCAACCTGCAAGGCCCTGGAATCTGTCAATGCCCAGTAAAGGGGTGACATTGGTGTCGGAAAGGGGACACTGGTTCAGAGGCAGGACCATATGTGGTTCAACCGCATTACACTAATTCCAATTTCTTTTTACTCTCCACCTTTTTTCTAATACCTGTTTCAGCTTGTTTGAATAATACCCCGCCTACCAAAGTTTACATTAGTCTTCAAAAAGAAGAACAGGAATACTTGTGGCACCTTAGAGACTAACAAATTTATTAGAGCATATGCTTTCGTGGACTACAGCCCACTTCTTCGGATAAAGCATATGCTCTAATAATTTGTTAGTCTCTAAGGTGCCACAAGTATTCCTGTTCTTCTTTTTGCGGATACAGACTAACACGGCTGTTACTCTGAAACCTGTCATTAGTCTTCAAGTTCCCCTAGAGTATTTCCAAGTGGAGGCACCTGGTGCTAGTTTAAAATCAAATCCAGGGATCAATTTCCCTGAGGTGACAGTTTTAGCTCCTGGAACATGCCATCCTTAGTGTACAGTGTGTTGGTATTTTGTCCTATACGTTACCTGAGAATGGAAACGCTCACACCCCCATGTACTGATCCAAGCAAATGATGATAAAATGGAGCTAAGGCTGGGAGAACAGATCAGTGATTCAGGGTAAACGACATTGCCGGGCTGTTGCAATAATTCTCAAAACTGAGCCTTCTAAACCCAGGAAATTCAGTTAGGGTTAAATGACTGTGACAAAGTTCCTCCTCTATCTTGGTGGGTCCTGCGCTTATTGGAGGATTTTCTTGCCTCAGAGATTCACCATGTGGATTGAGGAACAGTCCAGAGACCTTCCCCTCTGGGAGAACCCACAGTCCAGGTCAATTGGGAGGTTTGGGGGGAACCCGGGCCCGCCCTCTACTTCGGGTTCCAGCCCAGGGCCCTGTGGACTGCAGCTGTCTATAGTGCCTCCTGTAACAGCTGCATGACAGCTACAACTCCCTGGGCTACTTCCCCATGGCCTCCTCCAAACACCTTCCTTATTCTCACCACAGGACCTTCCTCCTGGTGTCTGATAATACTTGTGCTCCTCAGTCCTCCAGCAGCACACCCTCTCACTCTCAGCTCCTTGCACCTCTTGCTCCCAGCTCCTCACACTCACACCACAAACTGAAGTGAGCTCCTTTTAAAACCCAGGTGCCCTGATTAGCCTGCCTTAATTGATTCTAGGAGCTTCTTCTTAATTGGCTCCAGGTGTCCTAATTAGCCTGCCTGCCTTAACCGGTTCTAGCAGGTTCCTAATTACTCTAGTGCAGCCCCTGCTCTGGTCACTCAGGGAACAGAAAACTACTCATCCAGTGACCAGTATATTTGCCTTCTACCAGACTCCTGTACCCCACTGGTCTGGGTCTGTCACACCACATTAAATTTCATTTGCCATTTTGTTGCCCAATCATTTAGTTTTGTGAGATCTTTTTGAAGTTCTTCACAGTCTGCTTTGGTCTTAACTATCTTGAGCAACTTAGTATCATCTGCAAATTTTGCCACCTCACTGCTTACCCCTTCTTCCAAATCATTTATGAATAAATTGAATAGGATTGGTCCTAGGACTGACCCTCGGAGAACACCACTAGTTACCCCTCTCCATTCTGAAAATTTACCATTTATTCCTACCCTTTGTTCCCTGTCTTTTAACCAGATCTCAATCCATGAAATCTCAATCTGGAGCAACCATTTAGGGTCTAGTCTCCCTGCAGACTTGGCATTCCAGGGTCTTTCCCCACTGTGATGGGTTGAGTCACAGAAACCCCTTTGGGACTGCCACATGATGTGCTGGGACTACCTCTGAGCCCATTTTCCCTGCCAGCTTGGGACTTCAGTACCCTGACTTGTTTGAGCTAGACATGCTAGCCTGCTGCAAACACAGACCCAGGTCTGAACCATGTCCCCCACAAGCTGCAGGCTTAACTGAAAAGAGCTTAAGAAGTGCTCCTGTCTCCAGCACTCAGATGCCCAGCTCCCAAGGGGGTCCAAACCCCAAATAAATCCGTTTTACCCTGTATAAAGCTTATCCGGGGTAAACACATAAATTGTTCCCCCTTGATAACACTGACAGAGAGATATACACAGCTGTTTGCTCCCCCAGGTATTAATACATATTCTGGGTTAATAAGTAAAAAGTTATTTTATTAAGTATAAAAAATAGGATTTAAGTGGTTCCAAGTAATAACAGACAGAACAAAGTAAATTATCAAGCAAAATAAAACAAAAACATGCAAGTCTAAGCCTAATACAGTAGGAAGCTAAATGCAAGTAAATCTCACCCTCAGAGATGTTCCAATAAGCTTCTTTGACAGACTAGACACCTTCTAGTTTAGGCCCAATCCTTTGCCCTGGTACAGTCTTTGTTCCAGCTCCGGTGGTAGCTAGGGGATTTCTCATGACTGCAGCACCCTTTGTTCTGTTCCACCCCTTATATAGCTTTAGGACCCATCCCTCCTTCTAAATGGACCAGCACCAGGTTAAAGATGGATTCCAGTTCAGGTGACATGATCACATGTCACTGCAAGACTTCATTACCCACTTGCCAGCACACAGGTATACAAGAGGACGTACAAGTAAACGGAGCCCTTTACAAACAATCGTCCTGGTAAATGGGAGCCATCAAGATTCCAAGCCACCATTAATAGCCCACACTTTGCATAATTACAATAGGACTTCAGAGTTATATTTCGTATTTCTAGTTTCAGATACAAGAATGATACATTCATACAAATAGTATGACCACCCTCAGCGGATTATGAACTTTGTAACGATACCTTACAAGAGACCTTTTGCATGAAGCATATTCTAGTTACATTAGATTCACACTCATTAGCATATTTCCATAACATCATATGAAGTGCAATGTCACACCCACTTTCCCCTCTGTGGGTCCTCTTGCCCCCCCACTTCTCTATCTGTAGTTCATGCTTTTGCTGCTTCTCCTGGTTCTTCCGCTGTTCTGCCTAATGATTTTCCTGCTTCTCATGCTCTGCTAGCTCCCTCGCCTTCAGCTGCAGCTCCCACTGCTTCTAATCTATCAAAGAGGACCCGGATCATGAGGGCACCCTGCTGGATGGGGAACTGCCTCTTGGGGACATCCTGCTGCCACCTCTGTTGCTCTCAGACTTCATTAGAAAACCAACCTGAGTCTGGAACCTGTTACTTGGTCCTTCCATCTGTCTCCAGAGGGCTTAGCCTCTCCCTGCACAGGGTTTGTGATGCCCTTCTTAGGGAGGTGGCCTAACCAAGGCCCATGGTATATGCCATTTTCTTGTTGTTTCCGTTGACGACCCTCGTTTTACTGCTGCAAGTCACTTATTGCAAAATACTACTGGTGCATTCAGGATCCCATACCTGCCACCAATTGTCATGGATCCAGAGGATCGGTGCTACACCCCCAGCTTTGGAAGAGGCTCTAGGAGGAACCCCTTCAATCTACCCAGACCCTCCAGGGGTCCCTCTCGTCCTTCAGGATAAGCAACTCTGCTTCACTGCCTCCTTAGATTGGACCTTTAGCACTGCTGGGTCACAGCAGGAGCTCTGTTCAGCAAGTCCTACCGTGATAGTCTCTGAGTCCTGGTAGAGACTTGTCCGCTCTTCAGGGATTAATGCACCTCAGCAAGCATTTGCAGTGACACACACACCGTGTTGTCAAAACAGTCGGGTTTACTAATCAACTGGACACAGCATAGAACGTCCTTAGGTTGGCACAGAGAACTGAAGGTTAAAGCACAGTTCAAGTCCATTCTGGTCAGCCCAGAGCCCAGCCAAGCTGTAGCGAACCCCCTTGCTCAAGTTCTGTCTCTCTCTCAGTCTGAGCTCCTTGGTCAGACTCCAGGGGAGAGCCCGACTCCTTCCAGCAACCAGCTTTGATCCCCCACCTCACACCTCCCCCATCTTTGTTCTCGAGCTGGGGGGATTGCTCATTTTCCCTGTTATGGATTTCCCCACCTCACCTCCCTCTGGGTCTTTGGATGCTTGGCAACAATGTCTTGGTGATGGGTTTTGCCGTTGTCTTCACATTGGGGCTTGTCTCAGCCAGTCTTTTCCCAATGACCCATTTAATCTCAACTAGGTAGCAGTCATGCTCATTGTGACGGGTTGGGGATCACAGAAATCCCCTTGGTGCTGCCACCTGGTGTGCCAAGGCTACTTCTGCCCCGCTTTCCTGCCTTTTCCAGCCTGGGACTCCCGAATCCTGTCTGCTTTGAGTCAGACCCGCTGATCGGCTGCAAACTCAGACCCTGGTCTGAGCCACGTCCACTAACAGCCGTAGGCATCCTGGAAGCAGCTCAGGAAGTGCTCTTGTCTACGACACCCAGGTGCCCAACTCCCAATGGGGTTCAAACCCTGAATAAATCCGTTTTACCCTGTGTAAAGCTTATACAGGGTAAACTCAGAAATAGTTCGCCCTCTATACCACTGATAGAGAGAGATGCACAGCTGTTTGCCCCCCCTTCCCCCCCCCCCCCCCGCCCCAGGTACTAACACGTACTCCAGGTAACTTAATAAGTAAAAAGTGATTTTAATAAGTACCGAAAGTCGGATTTAAGTGATTCTAAGTAGTTACAGACAGAACAAAGTGAATTACTAAGCAAAATAAAATAAAACACGCACGTCTATGTCTAATCAAACTCAACACAGATATAAAAACCTCAGTAGTGCCAGTCTTTCTTTTACAGGCTGTAGAACTCCTAGCCTGGGTCCAGCAATCGCTCACACCCCCTAGTGTCTTTGTCCTTTGTTCAGTCTCTCTCAGGTATGTCCTTGGGGGGTGGAGAGCCTCTCTCTTTAGCCAACTGAAGACAAAACGGAGGGGTCTTCCAAGGATTTAAATAGACTTTCTCCCCTGGATGGTTACTCCTTCCCATTCCCTGTGTAGCATCATGTTACCCTGGAGTTTTGGGATCACATGGGCAAGTCACATCTCCATGGACCCTAACCAGTCCAGCCATTCGCATTCCTGGCCAAGCTCCGATGTGGATTGGGCTCTGCACCTCCTATTGTCTGTTAAGTTCTTGCACTTAACTTGCACATTCTTTTCTCCAGACATGATCCCATGCTCTTACCAAGGCTATGTATAAACCCAGCAAACATAAAACCAATATTCATAACTTCAACTACAACAATGATATTTGCATACAAACAGGAGGAATATATTCAGTAGATCATAACTTTTACAGAGATATGTTACATGGCACATGTAGCACAAAACATATTCCAGTTACATCATATATACATTTATAAGCATCTCCCCATAAAGTTTCATTAGGGACACCGTCACACCCATGTCTCTTAGCCTGCCCTGAGAGCAAGCAGTCCTGTGTCTCCCACTGGTATCAATGCAACATTTAGGGGTCAGGTAAATAATACAGAACATTCCCACTTCGTGATACACCTGTCTGGTCAGACTGAGCGCTTCATGGGTAGGGACCGGTCTGTGCTCTTTCTCTGAAGAGATCCTAGCGCCACAGGGCCCTGATCCTGACAAAGCCTCTTGGCACTGCTGTGCTGTAAACAAATAATACCAGTAATGGACTGACAATATACAAGGACTTGCACCAAAGCTGTCCAACCTTTACCGAGACCCTTTCCACAGCATTCACCGTGGGGATACAAGGGTAGGAATATCTCACACACACACACACACACACACACACACACACACACACACACACGCTCCCTCCAGAGTTTGTCCAGCTGTACATGGAGATGGGTTGGAGTGGCTGCACTGGGCTGGTGCCCAGGAGAGGCTACACCAAGCCTGGGGGTAGCGGCTGCTTGTGGCCAGGTGGTATTAGCACACATGGCCAGGGTAAAGGGGCAGACCTGGGAGGGAACCGGTCATGGATACAGGGTTACCTGCACCTCTGGCCTCTCTCTGGGCTCTCTGAGTGAAACTTTCCAGTGTCAGGGCAGTGTCATGGTAAACTGTATGTTACTGTTCAGCCACTAGGTGCTGCTATGTGCAACAGACCTTATATAAGCTAACCTCCGCCTGGCCGGGCAGAGCGTTAAAGGATCTTGTGACAGGCACATCTGTGGTGTCTCTCTGAGCCAGAGGCTCTGTAGCCAGGCCAGATCTGGTACTGGAGCCAGACCTGCTTAGGGTGACCAGATCACCCAAGTCAAATATCGGGATGCGGGGGGGGGGGGGGGGGGGGGAGGGAGGGTGACGCGGGGGGCGCGGGGGGGCGGTGCCAAAAACAAAAAAAAAACAAAAAAAACCCTTCCTCCGCAAGCGCTGGAGGGAGGCCCGGGAGACTCAGGGGAAGCGCGGGGCCAGGGTGAGTAAGAGTCCGGCCTGGTCCCGAGCAGGCAGGACTCAGTCGGGTGGTAGGGAGAGGAGGGGGGCGGCCCGCGGTGCCAGGCGGCGGCTGTTCTCACCCCCGGGCAGCGGGACTCGGGAGCAGCCGCTGCTGCAGCTCCCACTGCCGCGGGGGAGGAAGCGGCCATGGCGCTTGGCGGCTGCGGCTCTGGCGCCCCCGAACCCCCGAAGCCGGGGCCTGCTGCGGGGACCCAGCAGCGCGCACGCTGCGCCCAGCCCCTGGCCAGTCGCGTCTGGGCTGCTGCCCAGGTGGTGCTATCCCGCGGCGGCCCCAGAGCGGGGGCAGCAGGCCCCAGCTCCCCTGTCCCGCTCGGGTCCCGCAGGTTCCAGCCCACGAAAGCTTATGCCCAAATAAATTTGTTAGTCTTTAAGGTGCCACAGGACTCCTCGTTGTTTTTGCTGAAACAGACTAACACAGCTACCCCTCTCAAACTTGTTTAATAGTGAGGGTAATTAACTATTGGAACCATTTACCCAGGGTCGTGGTGGATTTTCCATCACTGACAAATTTCAAATCAAGAATGGATGATTTAAAAAAAAAAATCTGCTCTAGTTCGAGCAGGAATTATTGTGGGGCAGGTCTCTGGCCTGTGTTCCAGGAGTCCAGACAAGCTGATCACAACAGTCCCTTCTGGCCTTGGAACCTGTGAAAACAATGATCAAATCCAGGTCACAACTGAGACTGACTCCATAAGTCGGTGGGTTAACAATGATGTTGGTTTGGGTCATCAACTCATTAAATCATCCAGTTAATACAGGGGATGATCAGATCCTGCGGCTAACGTAAGGAAGCACTGTTTTCCTTTCATCCTGCAGTAGGAGATGGGAGAAGTGGCTGTTGTGATTTAAGGAAATCCTGTTTAGACACCAGAGACACTGGAACCGGGGTGGGTGGGGGTGGCGGAGGCTAGCACCCCCTCAAGAGCAGTATTATGAGACTGGGGAAATATTATGAGACTGATCTAGTTTTTGCCCCCATGCTTTGTTCCGCTCAGGCTGGGTGAGGCTCCGTGGCTGTGGCACGTGATAGTCTAGTCTCCTGTGGGCTGCAATAGTTTGGTTTAATTTTTGGTGGTGGGCTTGATGTGAGGGTGCTGGGTGTGTTGGTGGCCTGTGATATAGAGGAGGTCTGGACTGGATGATCTCATGGTCCCTTCTGGCCTAAAACTCTAAATTTAGCTGGTGTAGGACATACCTGTCATTTTGGGTTTAGGATAAGCCTTCCTGATGCTGTGAACCGCATGATCAACACTCATCCAGAGAACCGAGCTCCCTCCATTCCTCTGACTCCGTTTCTTTCACCAATAATGTCACAGAACATGGTTACTGGTTAGGAATCGGCTTTCTTGGAGCCTTTTATCCAGTTGGGACAATGTGATGTTTTGGGACTGAGAGAACTGGGATTGTTTAGTCTCCAGAAGAGAAGAATGAGGGGGGATTTGATAGCAGCCTTCAACTACCTGAAGGGGGGTTCCAAAGAGGATGGAGCTCGGCTGTTCTCAGTGGTGGCAGATGACAGAACAAGGAGCAATGGTCTCAAGTTGCGGTGGGGGAAGTCCAGTTTGGATATCAGGAAAAACTATTTCACTAGGAGGGTGGTGAAACCCTGGAATGCGTTACCTAGGGAGGTGGTGGAGTCTCCTTCCTTGGAGGTTTTTAAGGCCCGGCTTGACAAAGCCCTGGCTGGGATGATTTAGCTGGGAATTGGTCCTGCTTTGAGCAGGGGGTTGGACTAGATGACCTCTTGAGGTCCCTTCCAACTCTGATATTCTATGATTCTATTCTATGATTCTATGACTAGGGTGACCAGATGTCCCAATATTATAGGGACAGTCCCGATATTTGGGGCTTTTTCTCATATAGGTGCCCATTACCCCCCACCCACTGTCCCGACTTTTCACCCTTGCTATCTGGTCACCCTATTTGGGACAGGGTTTGACTCATGTTCTTACCCCTTCCATTCATCAATGGTCAGTTCATAAATTACAGGACTAAGAACCAGGAAACCTTCATTGATTATATGCAATTACAGGTGTTAATCAGAGCTGAACAAAAGTTTTCATTCAAAAATATCTTGAGGAAATTTGGCCAATTTACAAAAAGAGATTTTGTGTGTGAAAACATTTGGATTTTCTTGAGATTTTTTTTTTTTTTTGCATTATTACAAAATTTTCAACTAAACCTTTTATTTGGGGGGAGGGGTCCTATGATGTATTGTGTATTGAGTTCTGTTCTAGTCTATGTAGGTAGCATCTTACACAACACATCACTCAGGATTTCTTCTGCTTTGCCAATTTTGAGCCCTCAGCTTAGTCAAATCGAAGGATTTTCAAAATTGAAAATATTCATTTTGGAAAATTCCAAGTTTTGAAAAGAATAAAAAAATGGAAAATATTTAAAAAATGAAAAATTAGTCCATTTCAGAAAAACAACAGAACAAAAAAAGTCTGACCAGTGAGTAATGCTATGCCCCCCCCCCCACATGCCATATCTCAGGAACATAGTGTGATTGGGGAGTAGACCCAGAAGAAAGGGTGGAGCTGCCCAGTGAATGAAGAGGTGAAAGTGAAGATCGGGGCCTCAGTACCAGGCTGATAAAATGATACTAGGCCCTGCTCATAGTCCAGATACACCCCGATCTTCCCGGGGTTCCAAGTCAGGGGCAGGAGGGTATCCGGGGAAGTGCAAGCCCGGTAATGGCTCCCACACTGATCCATGGCCCAGATCCTCTCCTCAGGAGCAAAGCTGATCCAGCCCTTCCTCCTGACAGACTCTCCGGCCACCCCCACAGCCCAGGCCCTCCCACCCCCGACGTCTACCTCCCAGTAGTGTCTCCCCGAGGTGAACCCTTCCAAGCCCAGCACGCAGGTTTCACTATCAAATCTCTCGGGGTTGTCAGTCACGTCCTGCTGCAGGCCCCTCCATTTCACAGATCGCCCATTCTCAGAGACCACGAGGCTGGGATGAGCCGTGTCCGGATCCAGAATCACGTTCACTGCAGAGATGGGGCAGAGCATCAGGGGCAGAGCCCAGCCCATCGGGGCTGTTTCCCATCCTCCCCCCAGCTCTGTCTTGGCTAGGACACTCTCTGATTTCCAGCCTCTATCGCCCGGGAACCTGCTTCTCTGCCTGTCACTGCAGCTCTCCTCCCAGGCACTAGAGGCAAATAGCTCCCCTGAAAGAGCTGGAGATGCCTCTAGCTCCCATTGGGCCTGTCTGTAACCTCTACAGAGGCCCCTGTGAGGAGCGAGCTCAGGTGTTACACACACGGACGTCATTTCAAACCATTACAAGAACTCAGTAATCACCTACCACAAAATCTGTGCTGTGGGGCCGCTACCACGTCTCCACAGCTAAGACCGCAACTGAGTCTCCAATCTACGCCTGAGCTGGGAGCCCTCTATTCTAACACCCACAGAGTCATATCACACTCAAATTTGGTAGATTTGGTCTGGGTCTGAGGTAGAATTTTTCTACCAAATTTGAACTGAATTGGCCAAAGGGCTACTGATTGACAACTCCGTAAAAACAGAGATTTCACCAGAGTCCAAAAAGCATTAAGACAATTACCCGCAGCCAGTTAAGGTAATGTACACAGTTTCCTAGATCCCTTCTAGTTCATGACGTCAATTAACAACAACACAACACATGAGAATTCACCACACGTGTCCAGGAAAACCCCAACTCTGACCCACAATTACAAACTCCTGTAAGTGCCTACCCCCCTGGACTGACAGCGGGTAAGTTCCCAGACTTAGGAGCACTCTGAGTTATCGCAGTTACACTGGAGCGCTGGTGACTCCATAGTTAAGTGTGAGCATTGTGACGAATCTGGCATTTTCATTGACCACACTGCTTTCCCTGTGACTTCTGGCATGTGTGCATCTGCTGGGCAGCAGAGTGGTGCAGGGGGTCTGACATTAACATACCAGCTTCACTTACCTGCATTTTTTCTGACTTTACTCCAGCCTGAAATCAAACACACCAAGAGGTGAGCACTTCCCGGAGCACGGACTGCTGGCGTAGGACACAGTGTCATATGGGGGGTGGGGGGAAGGGGACACATGGCACTTACCAAGGTCAGCCAGGGATTTCCCTGCAAACAGAGAGACATGGGTGTGCAGTCAGTTCTACAACAGCTCCTGGGTTAGGGAATGTGCCTTTAAAGGACCACTTTGCCCCCTCCACTGTGCTCTCTGCTGGCTTCTTTCTGCCCAGGTCTCCTGGCCTGAGCTCCATCCTCATAGATCTCTCCATGGATCACACCCCCCTTCTTGACATCTTTCCCTCGCTGGGTTCCCATGCCCTGCCCTAGCTGGGCTCACCTGTGGTGTAGTGTCCACACTCCCCATGTGCCTAGAAGCTTGGTGAGGGGCTAGGCCCTGATAACGTGGAAGTGAGGGTTTAATGCGCTAAACCTTGGCTCTGGATGCTGGATCTCAACTCAGGGATCAGCAACATTAGCTGGCTCCTTCTCATTGACTTTGTGCCTCAAAGAGTCAGAGAGTGCTTGGAGACTTTAGGACTCTGCTGAGCCTCTTTTTCCAGGGCATCAGGATCTCCCCACCCCGCCATTCCTTCAAATTCAGTAGCAAAAAGGTACATTGGCCCAGGCAGACCCACCAGTTTGGGATATGGACACTCCCCTGTGTGTGCAGTTTAGAGGAAGGGCTAAAATCAGGCTTACGATGGAAACTGAGCAGCAACTTTATCTATGGAGCAGTTACCCAGCTCCATGATTAGTCAGAGCTCCCCGGCCGTTTGGTTCCCAGAGCCTCTCCTAACAGACAGTGCAGAGACAGAGGCCAAAGTCTGTCTGACTATGTACAGTGAGAGAAAATCATTCAAGCCTCCTGAGAGCCCAGACATTTACCTCTCTCGTTCTCCAGCTCAGAGCGCAGAATCTCTGGAAGAGAAAAGGAAGAAAGAGGTGAGGTTTCATGCTGTCGCATTAACGAGGTTATTCATTTCCTACTGTTAGTTTGGTGAACTTGTCCCAGGAACTTACCTCTCTCTTTCTCCAGATTAGATTGCAGATCGTCTAAAGAAAGAAGAGATTGAGAGAGGTGAGATTCCAGTGGGTGATGGTCTCTTCTAATACTAGCAAAGAGCTGCTATTTTGCAGAAAATCATAGCTTCATAGAGTTTAAGGCCGGACGGGTCGTAGTCTGACCTCCAGTACATCACAGAC
The DNA here is from genome assembly GCF_011386835.1 of Chrysemys picta bellii. Lineage (NCBI taxonomy): Eukaryota > Metazoa > Chordata > Testudines > Emydidae > Chrysemys > Chrysemys picta. Next base: position 7,254 of record NW_027053194.1, on the reverse strand, counting down.
CTTAGACCCTCACTCAATCACCCCTGTACCATGCCCAAGGCTACGATTTAGTCATGGGTATTTTTAGAGAAAGTTGTGGACAGGTCACGGGCAATAAACAATAAAATTCACCGCTTGTGACCAGTTCAGGACTTATACGAGAAGTACCCCTAAGTAAATCTTAGGGGGGGCCCTGCTGGAGAGGGGGCAGGGCCAGTGGCACCAGCTGCCAGGGGGCCTTTGAGCAGCAGCTGCTGTGGCCGCCCGAGGGACCACTGCTCAGGCAGTCTCTGGGCCAGCCCCACCGGCTGCTGCTCAGATGGTCCCGGGGGCCAGCTGCCCTGGGCCACTCCAGCCGTGGCTGGCAGCCGGTGCAGCTGGCTGTGGGGCTGCCTGAACAACTGGCTGACCTCATTTGAAAAAAGACGTTGAAACACTGGAAAGGATGCAGAAAAGAGCCACGAAAATGATTTGAGGGCTGGAAAAAATGCCTGACAGCGAGAGACTGACTTATAATAATGGGATTATTCACACACTTAAAGTTACACCTGTATCTAGCTGAACTGGGGCCCTGATCGCTCTGGGCCTCAGTTCCCTGAGTGGAAAATGGGATAAGAAAGGGTTACTCACCTTGTACAGTAACTGCAGTGCTTCGAGACGTGTGTTGCTCCACTCTCTGTGTATTCACACCCCTGTGCCTCACATCGGAGATTTTAGGCAGCCGTTTCTGTTCGGCCCACACATACGCTCTCCCCCTCCCATGCATTAGGTCACTACAGCGCTGTGCAGACAAACTGCCCCCAGTTCCTTCTCTACACAGAGCTCATAGGTAAGAGCTCCAAAACAGAGGGGAAGGAGGGCAAGTAGTGGAGCACCCACAGGGGGACACATCTCAAAGAACCACAGTTACGGCACAAGGTGAGTAACCCTTTCTTCTTCTTTCAGTGGGTCTCTATGGGTGCTCCACTCTCGGCGACGCTGCAGCAGTGCCCTGAATGGAGGGGTGGGCTTTCAGAGTCGAGTCTAGTACTGAGCATCAGACACTGGAATAAAATATAGCAGCGGATGCAGGGGTGCCGGAACAGGGGGATCAAGGGGTCAGCCCTCCCCCCACTTTTTGCCATCTGTACGATCAAGTGACGGGAAGGGGGAGAGGCATGAGCAGCAGGTGGGGTCTTGCGGGGAAGGAGGGACAATGCTGGGTTTGGGGGAAGGGTTGGTGTGAGGTCAGGGGTTTGGGGAGAAGAGGTGGCATGAGCACAGGGAGAAGGGGCAGGGGCGGGGCCTCAGGGGGCGGCATGGCACATGGGGTGCAGCCACAATGGGTCAGACCAAAGGTCCATCCAGCCCAGTAGCCCGTCCTCTGACAGTGGCCAATGACAGGTGACCCAAAGGGAATGAACAGACAGGTTATCATCAAGTGATCCATCCCCTGTCACCCAATCCCAGCTTCGGGCAAATAGAGGCTAGGGACACCATCCCTGCCCGTCCTGGCTAATAGTCATTGATGGACCTGTCCTCCATGAATCTATGTAGCTCCCTTTTGAACCCCGTTATAATATTGGCCTTCACAACACCCTCTGGCAAGGAGTTCCACAGGTTGACAGTGTATTGCATGAAAAAATACTTTGTGTTTGTTTTAAACCTGCTGCCTGTTAATTTCATTTGGTGGCCCCTTGTTCTTGTGTTATGAGAAGGAGTAAATAACACTTCCTTATTTACTTTCTCCACCCCACTCATGATTTTATAGACCTCTATCATATCCCCCCTTAGTCGTATCTTTTCCAAGCTGAAAAGTCTCAGTCTGATTAATCTCTCCTCATACGAAAGCCATTCTATGTGGTGGTGAATGCACCAGTTCCAGAGTTTCACTGCCTTGGTACAAAGGGAAGGTGAGCTTGCTCTTCTCTAGTGATTTATGTAAAACATACATGCAATGTTGCCTATAATCTTTATATGCTTGCCCCGATCAGTGGTAAGACATGTGAACAAGCTTTCCTGACTGCTCTGAGTTCCAGTAAGTACATATGCAATGTGGATTCGAAGGGGAACCATTTGCCTTGAATAGCATGGGTGACCAGTTGGGCTCCCCATCCCAATAGGTATGCGTCTGTTGTCATTATTAACATTGGGGGTGGTTGAGTGAAGGGCACTCCTGAGCAGACATTGTGAGACTCTTTCCACAAGTCAAGGGAGTTTTTGAATGTTGAGGGCATCAATAGAAGTTTGTTTAAGCTGTGTGTGCTTGGTATGTATCCTGTACTGAACCACCACTGAAGTCAGTACATGTGTAGTCTCACGTGATTTATTACGAAGATGCCTGCCACCATGCATCCCAGTAGTTGAAGACCATTTCTGACCAAGGTCTGAGGGTTGGCCTGTCCGTTAGAGATCAAGTTATCTATGGTGTTGAACCTGCATAACGGGAGGAAGGCTTTGGCCTCTGCTCCATCGAGGTAGGCCTCTATGAATTCCAGACGTTATACTGGAGTTAATATGGTCTTTTGGATGTCTACTTATAGAGCCAGTTGGAGGAATAGGTCCATAGTCTTTTGTGGGGGAGTCAAAGCATCATCAAAGGAGCATGCCTTGAGCAGGCAATCATCTAGATACAGGAATATTATCACTCTTTGTTTACGAAGGAACACCACAACCATAGAAAGGACCTTTGAGAACACTCTGGGTGCAGACAATGAAAGTGGTCTTGTCTCAGAGTGAATACTAGAAACCTTCTGTGGATCACGATATGGAAGTAAGCATCTTGTAGGTCAAGGGTCGAGAACCAGTTTCCATGGTCCAGAGATGGGATTATTGCTGACAAAGTAACCTTCTTGAAGCGCTGTAGCTTTACAAATCTGTCGAGTGATCTTAGATCCAGAACGTGTCTCCAATCACTATTGTTTTTCAGTATCAGTATTTTTATTTTTTAATTTATTTTATTTTATCTGGAAGTACTTGGAGTTGAAGCCCTTCCCTCTGTGTTGAGTAGGAACTATAGCACCTCGGTTCAGAAGATAGCTTGTTTCCTGATGTAAAAGCTACTCATGAGAAGGGTTCCTGAGGAGGGTCGGGGGGAGGGGTAGGCAGGAGTGAGGGCGGTAAAATGGATCAAATATCCTGTGGAGATGATCTCCAAAACCCATTTGATCCCAGTTTTGATTAAAAAGAGTAAGGCCGCTGCCAAAGTAGTGGTGATGTTTGGGTTTTTGCAGCAAATTAAAATGGGGGTGGTAACTCGGGGCCTCAAATAACACATCAAAATTCATGCATAGATGCAGATGGCTGTGATGTTGATCATTGTGGAGCAGTTGATCTTCGCTTTTGTAGTCATTGTGTTTTCTGTTGGGGTTCATAATGCTCTGGGGGGGGGGAGAAAATTGATCAGGCCGGGATCTCTGTGTCATCTGTGATTTATTATATCTTCTTTTTTGTGCAGGTGCATAAATTCTCAGTGAATGCAAAGTGGCTCTAGAGTCTTTTAGTATGTGGAGGGATTCATCCATTTTCTCTGCAAATGATTTGGATCCTTCCAATGGAAGGTCCTCCACAGTAGACTGGACTTCCCTTGGAAAGCCAGAAAGGTGAAGCCAGGAAGCCCTCTGCATGCCCACTGCTGTTGAGATGAAGCAAGCAGCTGTGTCAGCGGTGTTTAGAGAGGGGCCTGCAACAATGTCCTTGCAAGAAGCTGACCCTCAGTAGTGATCACCTGAAACTGCTGGGAGATGGTCAATGAAGGCGTTTAATGTAGAATAACTGATATGGTTGTATTTTGCCATAAGAGCTTGGTAATTAGCCATCTTAAATTGCAGGCTCACCTAAGAATATGATTTTCAAGTTGTTTTAAGTTCTTGTCACAGGGTGTTGATTTAGAACAGTGCTGTCTGCCACGATCATTTACAGCATAGATGACAAAGGAGTTTGGGAATGGGTGGGAAATAAAAAATCCGAGTCTTTAGAGGGAACAAAGTATTTTTATCCGCTCTCTTGCATGTGGGATGTACCGTGCCACATAGTCTTTGCTGGGTCCAGCAATGCCTCGTTAATAGTGAGTACACTACAGGCTGATGATGAAGTGTGTAGGATGTGAAGCAGCTTGTGTTGCAACACCTTGACTAGAGAATCCACTTCTCTCTTGCTGAAGTCTTGAAATGGTTTGAAGTCTTTTGCCAAAGTTGGTGGGGGAGGCATAACAGCTTCATCAGGAGAGGATGAAGAGATGTTAGTCACTGGAGTAATCCCTTTGTCTAATCTCACTGCCTGTTCCTGAAAGTTCTTCTCCCGTGGATCAGGAGATCCAGACAGAGAAGCAGTAAGAAATTGCCTTTTCCTAAGAGCAACAGTAGTGGGAGTCTTTTGCACTCTGATAAATGGCCAGTGGTGTTGTTCTGGTCTTCTGCAGAGCTGAAGTACTCGGTATCGAGGGTCTAGAGCACTCTATCGGAGATGACCTAGAGGAGCTGGTTCTCTCTCTACCACCCCTTTCCCCCCCATGGTACCGAACTCCCATAGCCTGTGCCCTTTGGGTTTTTTAGGCTTACTAGTGGTACCAGTACCCGAGGAGCCAGTCGTCTCGTGGGTATCCAGTTGTAGATCAGTCAGTACCAAGGTGGTTGATCTTGTTGGGGATCATGTCTTTGGGGTAGATTCTCTACCCAATGACGTGTAGCCTGCTTTTTTGTGGCTTTTTGAGAGGAATCCAAAAGTTTCCTCTTTAAAGCTGCCATAGAGTGTTGAGCCGAGGAAGTAGATGGATTCGGCCACTTTGGGGACTGTTGTATGGAGTGGTCCCAGGGCCAGGGTCAGAGGCTGATCCAAGTGAACTTTCCATCATTAGTAGTCATAGTTTTAGTTCAAGATTATTCCTAGCCCTTGATTTTAATGTCAGGCAGAAAGTACACTTTTACGGCATGTGTGACTCTCCAAGACAGCGAATGCAGTGGGAATGTACATCACTGCCTGGAATTGCTTCTCGGCAGTAGAAGCAACACTTAAATCTGGAAGAGCCAGGCGTACCTTGTCCAGGTTTCACTTCCCCAGAGGGAGGAGACAAGAAAGAACTAAGGACAGGGAGTTCGCTAGTCTGATAACAAAATAAAGAGGGGGGATTATTTTATTGTTCTTTCTTTTTTTTAAAGGAAGCAGAAGGGGAGTATTAACACTAACTGACTGAAACGCAATGAATGAACACTAATAACTCGAAACAGAAAATAAAATACAGATGAGGCATTCTCAAATCGGAGGCTGCTGAGGCTCCGTCTCAGGTCAAGGCGGTTGAGAAGGAGCTGAGGGCAGTTTGTCCGTGCAACGCTCTATAGCCCTACTGCAGGGCACGAGACAGGGACAGCGTCTGTGGGGGCTGAACGGACACGGCTCCTAAAATCTCTGATCTGAGGCGTAGGGGACACGAATACACCTGCAGTGGAGCATGCACAGGGACACTACTCCAAGAAGAATGATACTTCCTTCCTCCCACCCTTTGTCTTATCTATTTAGCCCTTCAGGCCTTGTGCCATGTGTCTCTGCACCGTCGAGCTCAACAGGGCCTTCAGTTCTATTGTAACATCACCCATAATAATAATAATAATAATGACAGGTTTCAGAGTAGCAGCCGTGTTAGTCTGTATCCGCAAAAAGAAAAACAGGAGTACTTGTGGCACCTTAGAGACTAACAAATTTATTAGAGCATAAGCTTTCGTGGACTACAGCCCACTTCTTCGGATGCATCCGAAGAAGTGGGCTGTAGTCCACGAAAGCTTATGCTCTAATAAATTTGTTAGTCTCTAAGGTGCCAATAATAATAATGTAACTCTGCTCACCTCATGAAAGGGCAAGCCGGAGAGATTAGAAAATGAGGAGAGGTGCAGAGATCTTCCTTCCTGCTGACAGAGTCAAGGACGTGTTGAACTAGATTTGATTCTTTGCAACTAGCTGTGTAACCCACTGGCGATGTTAGTTAAAGTCCCCTGTGGGTCAATCCACAGAGAATACAAGTTGTTACAGCCCCTAGCAGTGGTGAACTGCACCTTTCAGAGGATCTGGCCTGAGCCAGTTGGAACCCGTTGTCATTACGCACAGGCTCACGTCAGGCAGTGCTGACTGTGGGGTACTGGAGACTGTGTTAAGATGATGAGCTATCGTCTTAAGTGTGAGGGGCTCCTGGTCCTGCTTGAAGGCTGGGGGGGCTCTGTAGGGAAGTGTCAGTGGGTGATCTGGGGCTTAAGAACATAGGAACAGCCAGACCAGTGGGCCAGCTAGTCCAGTGTCCTGTCTTCCAACAGGGGTCAGTGCCAGAGGCTTTAGTGGGAATGAACAGAACAGGTCAAGTATCCAGTGACCCATCCCCGTCCACTCCCAGCTTCTGGCAGTCAGAGGTTTAGGGACTCCCAGAGCACGGGGTTGAATCCCTGACTATCTTGGCCACGGATGGACCTGTCCTCCAGGAACTTATCTAGCTCTTTTTTGACCCCAGTTATATTTTTGGCCTTCACAACATCCCATGGCAACAAGTTCCACAGGTTGACTCTGTATTGGTCGAAGAAGTACTTCCTTTTGTTTGGGTTAAACCTGCTGTCTAATCATTTACCTGGTAACCCCTGGTTCTTGTGTTTTGGGAAAGGGTAAATAACACTTCCCTAATCACTGTCTCTAAACCACTTTTATAGAATTCTATCATATGCCCCCTTACTCGTCTCTTTTCTAAACTGAACAGACCCAGTTTTTTTAATCTCTCCTCATATGAAAGCTGTTCTATACCCTTAATAATTTTTGTTGTCCTTTTCTGTACTTTTTCCAATCTAATATATTTTTTTGAGATGGGATGACCAGAACTGCACGCAGTATTCAAGATGTGGGCGTACCAGTGATTTATATAGTGGCATTGTAATATTTTCTGTTTTATTACCTACCCTTTCCTAGTTGTTCCTAACATTCTGTTCACTTTTTTGAGTGCATCTGCACATTAAGTGGATGTTTTCAGAGAACTATTCACAATGACTCCAAGACCTCTTTCTTGAGTGGTAACAGCTAATACAAACTCCACCATTTTGTATGTAGTTAGGATTATACTTTCCAATGTCATTACTTTGCATTTATCAATACTGAATTTCATCTGTGAATTTCAGCCCATTTTGTGAGATCTCTTTGTAACTCTTTGCAGGGAGCTTTGGATTTAACTCTCTTGAGTAATTTTGTATAATCTGCAAACGTTGTCACTTCACTGTTTACCACATCTCCAGCAGCCGGTGTGCAAAGAACCAGCCTAGACAAGGAGGGGAA